>NW_022196334.1:544758-602013 GCF_008641045.1 Pistacia vera
GCTCAGGATTTAGATTACACATGTTGATACCTATTTCTATTCAAAGCAAAGATCTACACAAAGGTGAATAACACTCTGTATGAATGCTGCACAGGGAAATTTGGACCAAGCCTCACTCACAACGTCTAGCCTAAAAGAGTTGTATATGTTTTGCAACAAATTAACTCAGTTCCGATTAACTTAGCAAAACTGAAATTTTAGTACCTCTGTATCAAGATTAGGGATCTGTGAAGAAGGTAATTCCGATTCTGCCTTGCCAAAAGAGATTATCCTTCCACACTTCACAGTTTCTTTTACTTGGAAGCCTGTCTTTATATCAATGTAATAATCTGCAAAGAGGAAAACCCATCAACCAGGGGAACCCAACACAAACACACTCAACCCAAACAACTCTACAGATCTACGTATAGGGAAAGCTCAACCAGACAACAATATAAGTGTAAACAATGTTAATCTCACAAACAAAAATTAAAATACAAAATATTAACCATTCAAACAAAAAAGAAAACACAAAATCTGTCAAAAAAACAAAAACAAACACACAAAATTAGGGGTTAGGGATTCATTACCAGCCAACGAGTGACGAACTGACTATTAATCGAAGATGGACACACCGAGATAGGGAGTTGATTCAGTTGAACTTCAGACGAAGAAGAATGATGAGAGATTGAGATGCGGCCGCGATAAAGTTGCTGAGAATCTGAGAGTGAGAGATCAGAGATGAGATGAGAGTGAGAGATCAGAGATGAGATGAGATTGAGAGAGTGAGAGGCGTGAGTGCGTGATTGTTGCGTGAATGGCTGAATGACGAATGCGTGAAAAAATTAGGGATTCAAAAAAATTCATTACTGCAAATATGGGTACCTGCGGGTTCACCCGTATAAACCGTGTGTTTTTGGGCCGGGTACGGGTACGGGTCTAAAAAAACGGGTTTAATAAATTGGACCCGTACCCTATATTTTTTACCCGGGTACGGTCCAACCCGCGGGTCCAGACTCATTTTGTCAGGTCTACCCATATCCAACACGCTCGTAAAAATTACGGGTAGACCGGGTAATATCCACGGGTGCCCGGATTTTACTTAAAAATAAATAAATAAATAAAACCCTATAACCATTTCGCTCTCACGCAGCCATCACTCAACGCTCATCACTGAACCATTTCTCCTAAACCCACGCCCAGCAGCTCCCACTCTCAATCTCTCCTAATTTCCTTGTGCAGCCATTTCTCTCTCACGCAGCCATCAGGTCACTCATCATCACTAAACCATTTCACCCATTTGTCTCTCACGCAGCCATCACTCATCAGTCATCACTGAACAATTTTTCCTAAAACCATTTCTCTCTCACGCAGCCAGCACTGCTTGGGCCTTAGACAACTCTCACACGCAGCCAACAAGAAGGTGGCTAGAGTTCGCTCACGCAGCCATAACTGCAAACCATTTTTCTCTCACGCCCAGCAGCTGCTTCATTTTTTTTTTTTTTTTAACTTTTCCTTAATGTTGTTTAAATATCCCTCTCCTACTTTTAAAATATCAAGACTTCATCTCTAACCAAACACCAACACCAACACCAAAATGGTGTGAAAAATTTACTCCAACCCAACATCAAAAACTATACCAAATTGATTTAAGTGAATAATATCACACCAAATTTGGTGTAATACTATTCATCCACACCAATTTGGTGTGACACTATTCATCTACTATAAAATATATTTTATTTTTGTTATTTAATTTATATTTATATTAATTTGATTATTATTTATATTAATATTTATAATAATAAATTCATAATAATTATATAATTCAAAAAATGATGAAAAATTAAAAACAAAATTTTATTCAATGCAAATATTAAACTACAATAACTCAAAATAAAAATTAACACTAATTTAAAAACACTAAAATTAAAAGAAAATACAACATAAACTAAAATAACAATTTAGTATTCTAGTAGATTAGTTCTGGATCCTCTAAGATCATCAAAATATTGGAAAGAACTAAAACTCACCATAGACAAATCAAGGGTATGGAGGCTCACCATGCTCTTTCAAAATGCATTAATTGATCATTTGGGGAAAAAATCTACTAATTCGGAAAATTAAATTACTATATATAGAATTTTACTTTTGTGTTGTTGTTGTCTTAGATAGAAAACCAATAGGAATCAAAATAAACAAATAAAACATAAACAAACAAACAATAACATATAATACACAAAACTACAAATACCAACAAATAACAAATACAAAATCACTAATACACAATTACACACTAACATAAACAAAACAAAAAAGTCAAAACTATTAAATACCAACTAACATAAACAAATATATAATCCAAATTCAACAAAAAACATTCTTAGGACAGCAAATGTTCATCCTACAGTGGGCGTGATAGAGTCTCTTGATTCCACAGTCTCGAGATTAGTTAATGGCACACAAGATCACATCGAATCATCATTCACCTCATCATCTACAAAACAATGATCAACACAATATTAATAAATGTAATAATAAAATATATGAAATATTATGTTAACATGTTACTCAAACTCATATCCATAGCCAAGTCGAGTGCATATCAAAGATTCTGATTTTTTGGTCGAAGTGAGCCTTCGATATTTTTTGAACACTTACGCCAATACTAAAAGCGGACTCCGAGGCTACGGTGTTATTGGTATTGCCATGATATCACGAGCCATCATGGTAAGTATTGGATAACATCACGATGTGTCTTCCAATGATTGAGGATATCCAAATTCTGATATTTGACGCGATCAACCTCATCTTCCAAATAATCAGATCTTAATTCAGATTTCTTAGTGGAAATGAAAACACTCTCATAGCTGTCAAATCCTGCATCATTTAAACAGTTAAGTGTCAAAATTAAAATAAACAATAAACAATACTTTATTATCTACGAATATAAAAACTAAAAAGTATAGTGACTTTAGAAGATTGATCTAACGCCTACCAGAAGTAGAAAGTCTAGGAGAAACAACTGAAGGGAGGCAGGAACTTCTTACAACATTAGCCTCGTAAGCTTGAAAAGATTTTGCAAGTTATTCTTAACAACCTCCAACTTCCGTACGACGAGTATTGAATCATAAAACTTGTTGAAAGCATACTCCACAAACTGAAACTTGAGACATGGGTCAGAATAGGTGCAAGTCAAAACACAAAACTATAAGAATCCCAATATTTGTAAATTTTTGGGATCATTTGTTCTGCATGCTCTAACAACTCATCCTCACTCATCCTTCTCAATTAAAAAGCAATGAATTTCCCACACACATTTCACGGTCAAAGTTTGTGTCTGGCTATTTAGAACCTGAGAATAAAGTCGTAATATCATAAAATGGTTCCAGAACTGCATATCCTCTCCCCCTCTATCCATTCTTCATTTGATGGACAAAATTTATAACTAGGATCTCTTGTTGACAAAGCCACAACACACGGGACGAAATATAACGACGTTTCAAGCATTAAAAATGTCGAATTCCATCAGTGGACACATCCAATCTCAACCCATTGAGCTTTTCACTCGCATTTTGTACAGCAAGTTCTCCAAACTTGATTTCCTAGCCTCGGTTGTTATATATTTCAAACTATCTCGAAATCTTATTCAAAGCAACACAGTAGCTCTACCTCTCTGAACAATAAGATCAAGATATGTGCAGAAATCGCACATGGAAAAATTCACCTCTACATAACAAAGCATTCTGCACACAAAGCTGGTTCCTAAAATATCCTCCATCCTATCAATTACTACTTGCATATCCAAAGTAATTGAGAAAACTTTCTTTTCAATCCCCCTATTGCAAGAAATTCATAATATTTTCTGCCAAAACAACCCTGAGTGTGGAGGAGGAATATGGCAAAAATTCAGTATTTATTGCAACTCCCAATCCTCACTATATAATGAGGTCAAAGAATAATCCCTAGTTGTACCAGAAGTCCAAACATCAGAAGTTAAGCATATTCTACTTGTAAGCCTCCTAACAAGCTTAGTTTTTTTTCTTTATCCTTTCATTATTTTAAGCAATTGCCTAGCGGTGTTCCTAGAATAATGCACCAAGCTCTTCACACATACGAAAGGACTCTCTTAGGTCCTTCATTCTCACATATGAATTGGATAGTTATGTTGAATAATTGATAACGCCATATTCACGATAAGGCTCTTGACTAATCTTTCTACTTTGCAATCTATGGTTATGATCAATCAATAATTGTCCTCACATCATGGTTGGCACGTTTTGGACAATTTCCTATATGACGCTTCATATTTTTAGTCATGTGTGGCTACCATATGCATAAGATTACTGATGCCTACACCTAGTCCCTCTCAGTTTATTCTCAACATATATCTCCAAAATGATTCCAAACTTCTGATGTTTACGTTTATTTCTAGGAACTAGTTTGTAGAAATACTAGAATTAGAAGGAGTGGGGCATTACCCTAGAAGCATCGTCACTTGCTCTCCACGTTAACATATATGTATTATAGTTTCTGAATCGACCATGTCAATGCTGAGACTACAAAAAATAAAAATAAAAATAAAAAGAAACAAACATCAAGGACACCATAACCAGAATAAAATTAATCTAAACTAACATTTATATCAGCATGCATAATAATATATGTTTCTATTTATTGATAATGGAGCATGATTTCGAGGGAATGCCAAAGAGCTTTTAATTGATGATTAACTAATATAATTGTAATGGATTAACTATATATTAATGATGATTAACTAGTTCTATATATAATTGATAATGAGTAAATATATATTAATTGACAATAATATGCATTATATAGTTAATCATCAATTAATAATTGATAATGGATTCATCTTTTTCAAACTTCTTTTGCCTGGTTGTTTGTGGGTTCATTTCCCATTAATTTTAATCTTTGAGCCTTTTGTTGTCTTGTAAGTTCTCTACTTTTCTAAAACATATATGATATACCAATGCCCTAACTTTAATTAATTAATCTCTTCTTATATCATTATTACTCTTAAAAGAATCTTAACCAAAAGATGATTGATGTAAAGATTTATATAAATACTGCTAACGAGTAAAATTAAATAATTAAAAAAAGCAATTCCAATTCCAATTGTTTATGTTTCATTTTAATTAGTAGAATAAAAAAAAATAAGCCAGCTCAAAGGAATCTGTAACTGACCAATAACTTCCAATACTGTCAAGTCTGTATAATCACAGAAATGAAGACCAATTAAGTTGATCCTGTTGCAAAAAGAAAATCTAAACCTTGATAACATCTACTAGTAAATGGAATTAAGCACAGTTAATTGATCATGCTCTTCTCAATTGACTGGAAAATGCAGAAGGTTTGCCAGTTCCAGTTACAAATTTCCTATTAGTACTAAGAGTTTTATAGTTAAATTTTCATTTGGGATTTTGGTGGAGAAAAAGGGAAAGCTCAAGGCAAAGCGTTGACGCAGAGGAAACTAAAGATTAAAGGATTTCAAGAAGGCGCTTCAAATTAAAGAACAACTATGCACAGAGATTCTTGGACAAGATATACTAAGAAGAATATGAATCTTATTATTGCATTAAGAAAAAGAGAACAATATTATATCATAAGAAAGGATTAAATTTCATTTAACACTGGAAATTATGTTAAAACAATCATGGAATGTAGATTAGAAACAACACTCACCCTTTCGAAGAATCAAACAGACAAGAACCTCCTCTTTATTGTCTTTCATTCTAAGGGGAGATAAACCACGTATTGGCCATGATTTCACCATTTGAAAAGAAACCATTTGTTATATCAATTGAAAATGTTTTTGGATCATTGAAAGGGAAACACAAACTTAAAATTTATGTATATAATTTAATGTGTTCAAGATGCTTTGTCTGTTTAGTGATGAGCTTAGTAGTATTGGTGAACAGACTTGAGCACAATCAAATAACCTATTATACATATGCATACAGATACATCATATCACTGATTTAACATCCCTCTGTAATTTCATCGTTTTAGTTTTGGAGTTTATAATTTTGAATTTGTGATTTTCAACGGAGTATTGTATTATTTTAATTTTGGAGTTTGAAATTTGAAATTTATAATTTTAATTTTGTTAATAACAAGTGCCAAGTGGGGGGTATTTGTAAGTTTTTAAGAGTTTTTTTGTTATTCTAAAAACTTGGGGGACAGATAATAAATTTTACAGGGTACCCAGAACCAGAACCGGAACCGTTATTACAGGTTCTGGTTCTGGGTACCTAGGAACCGGAACCGTCGGTTCCGGTTCCGGTTCCAAAATTCAAGGAACCGTCGGTTCCGGTTCCGGTTCCTTTCAAAAGTGCAGGGTGTCCGGAACCGAACACCCCTAATTGTGACACCTTTTTCAAAAACTAGCAAATTTATTCCTGAAACCAAAAAATCTAACAATAAATTCTTAAAATATAAAACAAAAAAATAAAAAGTATTTTAGCGGGATGATGGGTTTTGGAGGCTGAATTGGTTGTGGTGAATGGGGTGTGCGGTGGTGGGTTTTGAGGGTCTGGGATCTTGCGGCTGCTGTTAGGATAGAGTGAGATTTTTCAATTTATATACTTCTTTTTTAATTTTACTTTTTAGTTTAAATAACTTTAACCATATTTATTGTATTAAATTTTTTTCTAAATTCTCTTAGTCGTTAAAAGACAAACTCGCCCTTTTAATTTGAAGCCTTCGCGTTAAAAAACAATATCAAGGGGAGGTACCTAAGCAATTATCAAATCTGAGGGAGGTATCTAGGGGTTTTTGTAACAGTTGGTAGGATTTTTGTTATTCTTTAAACCTCTGGGGAGGAAACTGATAATAACCCTTAATTTATCCCAAATTTCATATCCCAAATAATATATTCTCATATGTGGCAATAACAGGTGGACATGGCAATCTTTGACCCATACCGTATGGGTAATATTTATCTGCTCCAAAGTTACCCATATCTAGACCTGGCAAAACGGGTGGGTGGGCCGGATACGATACGAGTCAAACGGGTATGGGTCCTTATACGGGTCGAGATATACGGGTCCAAAATATTGGACCCGTGCCCTACCCTATACGGGTACGGGTGGACCCATATTTTCTCTCTCCAGATTTTAGTTTTTAATTTCACCCCTAATAATTTTCAATTATGACAGTTACACCCCCAAAATTCCTGCAGTTTTAATTTTTACATTTACACCCCCTAAATCAACTACTCTAAATTCAATTCAATTTACCAAAGGAGAACTCATGAGCAAAAAGGAAGCAACACTTATTAAATTTAACATTTTGAATTGTATAAACCTTGCCATGAGTGTTGAGACACAAGTAACCTTTATGATGAGAGCTATATCCCAAGAGAACACATTTTTCAGTGTGATAGGAAAATTTATGGCGTTGATATGGTCTGATGAAAGGGAAACATTGACACCCAAAAATGCGAATAGCTTTGTAATCAAGGGATTTTTGAAATAGTAGTTGAAAAGGTGTTTGATGGGAAAAAATAGGGAATGGTAACCTATTGATGAGGTATACTACTGTGTGAAAAGCAAACCACCAATATTGAAGTGGCATGGATGCTTGTGCTAGTAATGTGAGGCCAACTTCTGTCACATGTCTATGTTTGCGCTCGATTGTCCCATTTTTCCAATGGGTGTGAGGACAAGGGTGACAAAAGTGAATGCCATGCTATGCAAAGTACAAAGTCAGAGGTTTGAACTCACCCCCCCAGTTTGACTGAAATGCTTTTACCTTATTGTCAAATTGCTGAGCAACCAACTGTATAAAATGTTGGATAACTAAAGTGACTTCAGATTTGAGTTTGAGTGGGTAAACACAGGAGTACCTGGTATGATCATCAACTAGAAGCAAATAGTATCTAAATCCAGTGGCAAAAATAATGGGAGCAGGTCACCAAACATTAGCAAACACAAGCACAAAAAGTGAACTTGATAGAGAGGAGGAGGGAGGAAAAGATGTTTGACAAAGTTTGCCATATTGACAAGCTTCGTAGAACTGAATTTTATTAACAATAATATCCTTTACATGCAACTTAGATACAAGAGATTTAAGTAGAGATAAGTGTGGGTGACCAATTCGTTTATGCCATATATCTCCTTCATTATCAAGTTTTGGTTGCACAAGATTATTTTCAACCATAGTAGACATATTATAAGAAGTTAAAGAGCTAGATGAAGTATATAGAAAACTAGGATCAGACTTCAATGAGTGTTGTGCTTTTGTGGGAGGAAGTGATTTTGTTGCAAATACTTGTAATTGCTAAGATGCTGAAAAGGGAGACAAATCTTGTTTATTGAAAGAAGGTCCAATGGGAATGTCAAGTTGGTACAAGCCATTATGAATGAAGCCACTAAGAAGAAAACCCTGAGTAACCTTGTCTTTAACAACACATTTGTCAGCAGAAAATTCAACTAAGACATTGTTATCCTATGTAATTTTTGATATACTAAGAAGATTCTTAGTTACTTGTGGAACACAAAGTATGTTCTGAAGTTGCAGAGACTTGTTTACATAAGAGGAAGGAAGAAAGGTCAAACCTGTGTGTGAGATGCCAAGACATTGGCCACTTCCAACTTGGAGTGATTCTAGTCCAATGTACTCATTCTTGAGTGTGAGATTTTGACTGTCAGGTGTAATATGATGCGTAGGCCCTAAGTTAATAAACCAAGTTGGATCTAATACTATAAGCAGTGTGGCTATTTGGTTAGACTGTTTGACTGCTAAAAGGTGTCTAGTTGGCTTTCTCTTGATTCCTTATGGTGATGTTGAGTGAAGTCAGGATGAGAAAGAGACTGACTTGTAGGTACTGCCTTCTAGAAATGCATTTGATTCTGTAGCATAGGTGAGTATATTTGAAATGTTGAGATTGTGGAGCCAAATACAATCCAACTTAGAGTTGGATTAAGACATGGGTTTTCCTAATTTGTGTTTAAGTAGAATTATTTTATTTTAGGAATACAATTGGAAATAAGATTATAATTGTCTTAGGAATTAAAATATAATTCCTATTAGGATATGAGATTTGAGTCCTATTAGGAATTGTGTCCCATGAATTACCTATAAAAAGGGGTCAAGTCCTAGAATTAGAGATCACAATTGAATAGAAGACAAAGCCACAATTAAAGAGTGAGAGCCATCAAATAAGGTTTAGCGAGTGAGCCAATTTGTGAGGCTTGAGAGATTCTTGTAATATTTCTTCTTCTTCATAGTGAAATTTCGCAGTGGCAAAGTGGATGTAGCTCTCATACAGAGAGTAAACCACTATAAATCTTGTGTTTGTGTGTGTGTGGTTATTTTGTGTCCTTTGTTCACATTATTTTCACTTTCAGGGATTCAGGATTTACTAGTATTCAATTAAATTCCCCCAACAACTGTATCAGAGCAAGGTTCAAGGAAGAAAGAGATGGTTAGAGAAGAAGGAAGATCTGCACCTGGGATCAACAAGTTTGGTGGAACAAATTACGCATTCTGGAAGATGCAGATTGAAGATCATCTGTATGACAGAAAATTACATCTACCTCTCTTAGGAGACAAACCTGAAAAGATGTCAGATGAAGATTGGGCACTCCTTGATAGATAAGTATTAGGAGTCATTCGATTGACATTGACTAAGAACATGACAAGTAATGTGGCAAAAGAGGCAACCACAATAGGGTTGATGAAGATCTTGTCCAATATGTAAGAGAAGCCTTCTGCAAATAACAAGGTACATCTTATGAAAAAAATTATTTAATCTTAAGATAAGAGAAGGTGCTTCCATGACAGAGCATATGAATGATTTTAATACAATCATTAATTAACTATCATCTGTAAAAATTGATTTTGATGAAGAAGTTTGTGCCCTAATTCTTATGGCCTCCCTACCAAATTTTTGAGAGCCTATGAGAGCAACCATTAGAAATTCAATAGGTAGTGCGAAATTAAAACTCACAAATGTTAGAGACAAAATTTTCGTTGAGGAGGTTTGTAGAAAAGATTCGGGTGAGATAACATTAAATGCTTTGAATGTTAAAATAAGAGGAAGGGGCTAAAATAGAAGATCCAACAGGGGCAGAGGAAGATCAAAATCAAGGAACAAAAAAAGCAAGTCCAGGTTTGGAAAAAAATAGAGTGCTGGAATTGTGACAACAAATGCCATGTACAGAGGAATTGCAAATCACCAAAGAAAGAGGAGAATAGCGATAATGATGCTACCAATGTCGTAACTGAGGAGGTACAAGATGCTTTACTTTTATCTGTTGATAATTCTATTGACTCTTGGGTTTTAGATTCAGGAGTTTCATTCCATACCACTGCACATCGTGAAATTCTAGAAAATTATATGGCTGAAAATCATGGAAAGGTATACCTAGCAGATAGAGAACCTTTGGATATTTTAGGTATGGGTGATATTA
Source organism: Pistacia vera (assembly GCF_008641045.1). Taxonomy (NCBI): domain Eukaryota; kingdom Viridiplantae; phylum Streptophyta; class Magnoliopsida; order Sapindales; family Anacardiaceae; genus Pistacia; species Pistacia vera. The sequence continues at coordinate 555,177 of NW_022196334.1, forward strand.
GGTTGAAGATGGTAAATGGATTTGTGTGGAAAATTCAGAAAGTAAGGCATTAACCAAAATTGATGCGTAATCTTATATCAGTTGGGCAACTTGATGATGAAAGGCATAGTGTGTCCTTTCTTAGTGGTGCATGGAAAGTTACTAAAGGAGCCATGGTGATTGCTCTTGGAAATAAAACTAGAACTTTTTACATGTCTTCTAGTTGCAGAGATTCAATTGCAGTCGCAGATGCTAGTGTTACCTCGAGTTTGTGGCATGGTAGACTTGGGCATATAAGTGTGAAAGTAATGAAAGAGCTTCAATGAAAGGGAAAACTACTAGAGTTGAAGTTGATTGATCACAATTTGTGTGAAGGTTGCATCTTTGGCAAATAGAGAAGAGTAAGTTTTTCCAAAATAGTAAGGGAACCAAAGGCAACGAAGTTGGAGTTGGTTCTTATAGATGTGTGGGGCCCACTCCTGTGTCATCCCTTGGATGCTTAAAGTACTATGTGATGTTTATTGATGATGCGAGTAGAAAGGTATGAGTTTATTTTTTGGAAAATAAATCTGATGTTTTTGGTACTTTTAAAAAGTGGAGAGCCATGGTTGAAAATGAGACAAACCAAAGGGTGAAGTGCTTGCAATCCGATAATGAGGGAGAGTACATTGATCAAGGGTTCAAAGAATATTGTCCTAATAATGGGATCAAGATGGAGAAGACCGTTCCTGCAACTCCTCAACAGAATGGTGTCGCTAAAAGGGTGAATAGAACCCTAAATGAGCGTGCAAGAAGCATGAGATTGCATGTTAAACTACCACAGACATTTTGGGCCGAGGCAATTACTACTATAGCCTACTTGCTCAATAGAGGACCCTCTGTACCGCTAAATTGCAAGATCCCAGAAGAAGTTTGGAGTGGTAAAGAGGTAAATTATTTTTTCTTAAGAGTGTTTGGTTGTTTAGCATATGATCATATTGACTCTACTCTTAGAAGTAAGCTTGATGCTAAATCTAACAAATGTTTTTTCATTGGTTAAGGTGACGCCAAGTTTGGTTATCATTTTTGGGATGACCAAAACTTCAAGATTATAAGGAGCAGAGATGTTATATTCAATAAAGAAGTGTTGTACAAAAGTAGGCTCAACATGAAGTTAGAAAATCCATGCACTAAAGTGAAGAAGGAAGAGATAGTTCCTTTCAAAGACTTTCCAATGAATGGCATGCAAGACAATGATCAAGAAGACCAAGATAATATAGGTCAAAAAGTTAAACCACAAACATCCACGTTTGAACCTAGAGGATCTTCTAAGACTATAAGACCACCACTGAGGTACTCCCCTTCTTTGCACTATATTTTACTAACTGATGGTGGTGAACCAGAGTGTTACGAGGAAGCAATGCAAGTTAATGACTCAATCAAGTGGGAGCTAGCTATGAAGGATGAGATGGACTCATTATTAATAGATTAAACCAGGCAGTTAATAGAGCTACCACAAGGGAAGAAGGCATTGCAAAACAAGTGGGTTTATCAGGTGAAAGATGAATGTGATGGCAACAAACGATATAAAGCAAGACTAGTCGTGAAAGGATTTCAGCAAAAAGAAGGCATTGACTGCACTAAAATTTTCTCTCCAGTTGTCAAGTTAACTATAATAAGAACAATACTTGGGTTAGTGACAAAAAATGACCTTCATCTTGAGCAGTTAGATGTAAAGACGGTGTTTCTTCATTGAGAATTGGATGAAAAAATTTATATGCAGCAACCACAGGGTTTTGAAGTACAAGGAAATGAGAGAATGATGTGCAAACTTCAAAAGAGCCTATATCTGCTAAAATAGGTGCCTAGACAGTGGTACAAGACGTTTGATGGGTTTATGTATAGTAACGGTTTCCTTAGATGCCAAGTAGACCATTATTGTTATTTCAAGAAACTTGGTAACTCTTATATCATCCTATTATTATATGTAGATGACATGTTGATTGTAGGGCTTGTAAACAGGAAATAGACAAGCTAAAAAGGCAATTGTCAAAAGAGTTTGCTATGAAGAATTTGGGAACTACAAAACAAATCCTTGGTATGAGGATTACCAAAGATAGAGCCAAAGGTTTCTTGAAGCTGTCACAAGAAGAGTATGTGAAGAAAGTACTTAATAGGTTCAACATAGATGGAGCAAAGCCAATAAGTACTCATTTGACTAGTCACTTTAAATTATCCAAAGATCAGTCATCTATAACAGAGAATGAACGAGACTACATGGCTAAGGTACCCTATGCATCAGCGATTGGTAGTCTTATGTATGTTATGGTGTGTACAAGGCCAGACATAACACATGCAGTGGGAATTGTGAGTAGGTACATGAGCAATCCGGGAAAGCAACATTGGGAAATAGTAAAATGGATTCTCAGATATTTGAAAGGTATTAAAGATTTAGCATTATGCTTTAGGAAGTCAGACTTAGAGCTACAAGGTTATGTGGATGTTGATATGGCTAGTGACATTGATAATCACAAGAATACCACGGGTTATGTCTTTAAATTAGGTGGTACAGTGGTCAGTTGGGTTTCAAAGTCACAGAAGATTGTTGCTCTTTATACTACAGAGGCAGAGTATGTTGCTATGATAGAAACTAGTAAGGAGCTAATATGGTTACAATGGTTCCCAGAATAATTGGGTTAGAATTATAAGAAGAGCACTTTGTATTGTGATAGTCAAAGTGCAATTCACCTAGCAAAGAACCCAGTCTACCATGCTAGGACAAAACACATAAAAGTTCGTTACCATTTTATATGTCCAGTTTCAAAAGAAAGAGTTATAGCTTTCAAGAAGATTAAAGGGAGTAAAAATCCAACTAATATGTTTACGAAAGTGGCTACCATTGAGAAACTGAAGTTGTGTACGACATCAGTGGGACTTCTCGCTTGAAGAAAGAGAAATGGATGCCACTGCTGATGGAAGTGAAGAATTGAAGACATGTTGAATTAGTCTCCAAGTGGGAGATTGTTGACATTGTGAAGCCAAATTCAATCCAAATTAGAGTTGGATTAGGACATGGGTTTCCCTAATTTGTGTTTAAGTAGAATTGTTTTCTTTTAAGAATACAATTGGAAATATGATTATAATTGTATTTGCAATTAAAATATAATTCCTAGTAGGATATGAGATTTGAGTCCTATTAGGAATTGTGTCCTATGTATTACCTATAAAAAGGGTCAAGTCCTAGAGTTAGAGGTCACAATTGATGAGAAGGTAGAGCCACAATTAGAGAGTGAGAGCCACCAAATAGGGTTTAGTGAGTGAGCCAATTTGCGAGGCTTGAGAGATTCTTGTAATATTTCTTCTTCTTCATAGTGAAATTCTGCGGCGGCAAAGTGGACGTAGCTTTCATACGGAGAGTGAATCACCATAAATCTTGTGTTTGCGTGTGTGGTTATTTTGTGTCATTTGTTCGCATTATTTTCGCCTTCAGGGATTTAGGATTTACTAGTATTCAATTAAATTCCCCCAACATGAAAGGATTGATGTGTGTAGCAATTAGGACACATAGATTGTGTATTAACAAGAAAAGCTTGTGTTGGAACATTGTTCTGTGTATTTTACTGTGACATGTTATATTCCAGTCCAAATTGAGGTCTATGGTTTTGATATCCTTGGAAGGCAGTGTCAAACTAATGATAGCATTGGAGAGCCATATTACCATTTTTTCCACATAACTGACAGATCAGTCTAGGCTTATAAAAGTTCTGCCTCTACCTCTGCTTCTACCAAAAGTTGGATTATAGGTCTGAAAATTTTGAGCAAACTGATGGGAGTTTTGGTGTTCATCTTGGTGTTGAGGTAATGGTTGTGTAAAGTGAGTTGTCTGTTGATCTATGGTGTTGATTATGGAGTTATTTTGTGGTAAGTTGATAGACTATTTATTGGCTATAAAGGCAACAACTTCATGAAATCCTATGTAAGCTGAGTGTTGTTTTTCAAGCTGCATTTCATGTTTATGCAGTAAGAATTAAGCCTCTTGCAAAGATACTTACTACTTCTAAAAGTCAGAGTTGCTACCATTGCATCATATTCTAAGCCAAGTCCATCAAGAATGTATAACAACAACTCTTCATCACTCATGGTCACACCACTTGTAGTTAGAGAACTAGCAATTTCTTTCATCTTCAACACAAACTCGTTTATACTAGAATTCTCTTTCCTAGTGGTCTGTAATTGATTTCATAAATAAAGAATCCTAGCCTTGGAGTCTATAAGAAAGCACATTTCTAAAGTGTGCCATATGTCATAAGTTGTAACACAATTAGCCACATGCTTGAACATTGTTTTAGATATGGATGAGATTAACCAATTGAATAAGAATTGATTACTTTTTTTTTTTCCCACAACACATGTTGGATTGATAATCTTCTTAGGTTCATCAGTTGAGGACCGAATGAAAGTAGGAGGACAAGGTTTCTCAACTGTGACAAATCCTTTTAGCTCATATGCTTTTAACGCTAGGAAGACTTGAGACTTCCAGTAGGCATAATTTCTTTCGCCTAACTTTATAGCAATGGTTGGCAGAGTATGAGTCAGAGTTGAGAATGAAATCCAACTTGTCATTTTCTCATCTATGTTGAAAATTGAGGAAGAGGATGTCTTTGGATCTGCCATTGATGTCTGTCAAAGTAGCTCTGATACCATGAAAAGCGTATGAACAAGAAAGAAAAAAGCAGAGAAAAAACTAAACAAAAATTTTATATCATTTTCAAGTACCATAACTAACATCAAATTTACAATTTATATAATGAGATTTTTTGACAGTGATCCTTGTCAAACTTTATCTCTGCCGTTCATAATATTTTCAACAAACACAAAACTATTGATCTCTGACCACTCATTTTTCTAGAATCTTTATTCAAGTTGCAACTTGCAGAGTTTGTTAGAGAAGAAGACTCAATGTTGAAAACAGGCGCCAAAACTTCATTGTCCTGACTTGTCTTTTTCTTTCAATTTCTTCATAAAAAACGGCTTCGTATTACTTTCAATCACCAGCTTATACGACACAAGAGATGTCGTTTTGATTGAGTTGCAGCTTGGCAGTACTATCAACATATAATATAAAAATCAAAAGAAACATTAAAAAAATATTAATAGCAATTTGAGAGAGAAACATGTGTGAAAGCCCGAAAAAATCTTCAGCTACCTCAATTTGCTATTTCAACATGATGTAGTTCCAATCATTCAACTCATCTTCAATGTTGTAGGATGCTTGTTTGAACCGATCTAACCAAAGTCTTATAGTTTTCTCCTTCAATTGTCATCAAGTGTGGAATCGGATTACAAAATATATAAACTCCACTTGAATTTTACAAAAGACATAAAGTTCAACTCTAGGATTTATACTGGGATATGGCATATACCCGCTTGAAAAGAGAAGAATTCTTAGTGACAACTAGTAATATAGGTGACTGTAACAATCTTGTGACTTTCTCTATCAAACTGGTACCCTCTCCATACTCTCTTCTATTGGTGGAAGAGCAAATTCCAAACATCAATGTTAAGATAAATGTTCCATTCGTATAGGAATTGCACGAACAAAGTGACTCCATGCCACCACTTTTGTATGAGATGGTCGAGGAAATAATCAACAGGCGTACATCAGTAATTGGAGCTTTAGTTGGTAGTTCAAGGGTTTTTGGAGACCAATTCTCCTCATTATCATCTCCTACTCTGTCAATATATCGTGATAGTCCACATGAAAGTGGTTGGCCTTCCATAGTTCTTAATGTTAGATCATATAGAAAGCACGTACTATCTCATCAAAGAACAGAGGTGAATAAGCCACTATTTAATCATGTAAGATTGTCCGAGGCATTCCTGATGATTGCAATCCAGACAGGTCTTGCTTCTTGGGCAATTGGGTCAAATTGGCATAGCTTCATTGTCACAAAATGCTCTCATTCTTTTGTATTCTACAGTTTCTTGTAATGTTATCAGCTTCCTTTTTTTCTTGTATGGAATCTTAGTGTTCGACTGCCGTAACCAACCCGACTTGAAGCTCGAATTTTGACCAGAATTCGGTATACTGCCTCCATCTATGGATTCTTACCACTCACTAGCATGTTAATGCTAGAAAATTTCATGCTAGAGATAACTTTTGCTGTCTGTGTAGCATCATTTTCGGCTTTAGCTCATGCATTCATGAAAAAGTAAAAGTGAGTATCCCAAAACGATCTAGGTACGTAAAGCTCAAATTAGGAGAGATCCTGAATGATTCAAAAAGAGCTCAGATGTAAATATTTTTCAGGTCTACTCTTGTTCCTTGCCCAAATGTTTTGTGATATAATAGTATATATATATATATATATAATTTTCATGTCTTTATATTGGTTTCGGAGTATGTATACAATATGTGTGATTTCACCCTTAGTCCTTGTTATAATCATACAATGGAAAATGAATTTTTTGCCAGGATCTCTACTCAAAAGCATTTCAATAGCCACAAATGGAAAAAGGTTTTTGGAATTTCTAGAGGCTAAACTTCAAAAAAAAAAAAAAAAATAGGAAAATTTAATACTAATGTAAAACTACCTGAAGCCGAATAGGGTGAATGAGAACCATCCTGTGCTTCCACATGTTGGTTTTTAAAGTTGGAGTATATTAAGGAAAGAAGACCGAAATAGACGTGAGAGAGAGTTATAGAGAGAGAAAATTTGAACTGAAATTTTGCTCTATTTGGCATTAAAAAACAGGGGCAATTTATACATAAACCAGTCCACTGTTTCACCTATTGCAATGGACATTTTACAAGTTTGAATTTAAACTAAACACATACAACTAATACAAGTACAATTATTTCAAATACATTACTTAATCAAAGCTAAATTCACCTAAACACATCACTAACGAACATCTCAAAAGTCTTTCAAAACAGTGACCAAAAAACTATTGCTTCATGCACAATAGAATTTCAAACCATGGCACCAAAATCTTGCAACTCCCACTGTCTATTGACTTCATCATTTCCAGCAAGATATCATCATCTTCAACACTTCTCCTTGATATCTTTGCTGGAAACACCAAGTTTGAGCCTAAAATCTTCAAATTTGGTTTTGGACAAAGCTTTGGTCATTATATCTGCAACTTGTTCTTTACTATTGAAGAGAACTCCTTATTCATTGTAGCTTCTCCAAGCATTGGATTTGGCTACTCATTGTAGCTTGTTGGTTCTAACTCAACCATATTACACCTCTAAAAAATTTCAGATATTGGCCTTGTACCTCTAACTGTAACTTAATCAACTTCATCTGAATTCACTTCTTTAATCTGACTTTTGGACATTCTATCTTGCTAGAAGTTTGGCTTGACTTCAACCTGACTTTTTTCCCACTTCCAGACAGCACACTCATCCACTTGACATCTCTACTAACTTAGATTTTCTTGCTGATTGGATGTACATCCTATATGCCTTCTTTGCTAGAAAAGATGGCCTACTCAACTTCCCAATTTACCATGTATTGCACAACCCTTACCTTTAGTCTATTTCGGGCATGTCTTGGTTAAGGTTCTTAAGTCTAAGTTCCTTAAGAGCATGGTAGTGAAAGTGTCCAAACCTCTATGTCACAGCTTTGAATCATTTATGTTAGCTGAATGGTTTTGAAAAACAGCCTTTCCCCACTCTACTGGGAAGCTTTTTCCTTGCATCCTAACTCTTATTAACTCACTCCCATCATATTCTATAATGGCACATGCTGAGTTTTTAAAATGCAGAGAGTAATTCCTCTCGAGCATTTGTCCTATACTAAGTAGGCTTTGATTGATTTCAAGAGCAAATAAAACATCATATATGAATTTGGTACCTGAATTAGTTTGGACAACAACATTTCCTTTGCCTCTAACCTCTAGCAGCTCTCCATTTCCCACTTTAACTTTAGACTTGTAGCTTTGATCTAAGCTCATGAAATTGGACATGTTTGGTGATATATGGTTAGTGCAACCACTGTCCATTAACCACACCTCTTGATCGCAATCAGCTACACATCCTGAAGTCGTAACTAGCAGCTCAGATTCTTGAGTCTACTATTGATTCTCCACTGTCTGGGATTGATGCTCCTGATGTCTCCTTTATTCTTACACACCCTTTCTATATGTCCAAATTACTTACAAGATATGCAGTGTATGCCATGCCTGAACCAATAGTTGTTTTCAGAGTGGTTCTTTTTCTTACAGTGAGGATAAGGAGGAAAGGTTCTCATTCCCGCATTCTTTCCTCATTCATTGTTAACTTCCTCCTTTCCCTTCTTCTCTCCAACATACCTCATGTTTTGGCTTGCTATCATGGCTCCTTCACTTGAGTCTTCCTGCCTCAGCAACCTCCTCTGCTCTTTTGCTTGAAGAGCATGCACAAGTTCTACTAAGCTAATCTAGGACAGGTCTTTGGAGTCTTCAAGTGAAGAGATCTTTGCCCCAAACCTCTCCAGGTAAGTTGACCAAAACCTTCTTTACTATCCTCTTCTCAGTCAACTCTTCACCAAGTAGCTTAATCTTGTTCACCATATTCAGCAACCTATCCACATACTCCTTGACAGACACAGCCTCTTGCATCTTAAGCATCTCAAATTCTCTTCTCAAAGTCAAGACTTGCATGTTTCTAGTCTGACTACTTCCTCCAAACTCCTCCTTGAGCTGATCCCAAGCTTCTTTGAGAGTGTCACAAGCCATGATCTTGGAGAATACTTGGCCAATGACAACTAAATGAATGCATGATAGGGCCCTCGGAGCTTTCGCTATTTCTTTTTCATGGATTCTAATCTGGTTCAGTGTAGGATTTGCTCCCAACTAAGGAACTTGCTTCTCCTCCTCCACGTATTGCCACAACCCATGGCCTTTTAAATAAGTCTTTATCTTGACAACCCATACATAAAACTGATCTCCATTGAAAATTGGTGAAGAAAGTGAAGCTGGAGTTGCTACCATGAAGATGATTACGTATGGTATTGAGTTTTGTTAAGAGATTTTTGTTTTTTCCAAGTCCTGAAAGATCACAACAGCTCTGATTCCAATTGTTGGTTTTTAGAGCTGGAGTATACTAAGGAAAGAAGACCAAAATAGACGTGAGAAAGAGAGTGATAGAGAGAGAAAATTTGAACTGAAATTTAGCTTTATTTTGCATTAAAAAAACAGGGGTAATTTATACACAAACTAGTCCACTGTTTCACCTAATGCAGTGGACTAGTTTGTGTATAAATTACCATGGCGCCAAAATCTTGCAACTCCCATTATCTGTTGACTTCATCATTTCCAGCAAGATATCATCATCTTCAACACCACAATGATCATCTCACCAAATGATTTGCAAGTCCCTCAAGATCTTGGTGACAATGGAGATGGAGATATCAAAGATGGAGTAAAGATATCATTAGTGACTTAAGATAAGATTGTACTTCCTCCTCCTTCTGCTGCCACTAGTGTGATTATTTTGTTAGCAAACACACCTTTTTAGACATAAGGAATCCACAATATTGACCCTCAGAACAAGCCCAGTAACAATGGTAAAAGTAGGCAGTGAGAACCAAATATAAGACTTGGACAGTTGTTCTTCCCCTTAACGATACAAGCGGGGCTTTCATTGGTGGAAGCTGTTTTTAGCATCAAAAGTCTCTCTTTTGCCGCGGAAGCCAAACTGGTTTTGCGCGTGGCTTCTGTGAGTAATGTGGTCGGTTACATTGGATGCCTAAGTGAAATGCTACTACGTTGCCATATTAGACCCCAGGCCGCCTGGATAGCTAGAAGAGTTCTCAGTTAATCCTAATACTTGATAATTAATTTATTGAGTCAGTTATTAGTTTGTTTAATCAGTTAGGATTTAGTTGTTTTGTTGTTATATTAAGCTTGATTAGTTAGTTATTAGTTAGGAATTAGTTGCAGTTAGTTACAAAACAAACTCATGAAGCTCATGTATATAAGCTGTATTTTTCCACTTTCAATGCAATGAGTTCATTTTACATTCCAAAATCCATTTCTTCACATGGTATCAGAGCAATGTTCTCTTTGTTTTTCTTGAGCTCAAACCTCTTATCTCCGCTGCATTAATGGTTGCCTCTGCATCAATAGTTCCTTCTCAAGATCCAACTAGTTCATATCATCTTCATCCCAATGAAAACCCAGCTGCAATTTTAGTGTCTCCAATTCTTCATGGGACCAACTACCATGCTTGGGTAAGATTGATGAAGATGGCTTTACTCTCAAAGAACAAATTGAAGTTTGTAGATGGCACCGTTAAAATTCCTTCAAGTAATATCCTTTATGCTCTGCTTGGGAAAGATGTAACACCATGGTATTGTCTTGGTTAACTCATTCTCTTTCTTCTTCAATAACAAGTTCTATTTTGTGGATTAATAAAGAATTGATGTATGGGATGATTTGCAGGAAAGATTTTCTCAAGGGGATGTTTTCAGAATCTTTGAATTACAAGAGGAAATATATGCCTGTAAGCGAGAAAACAAAAATGTGACAGAATATTTCACTGAATTGAAAATTCTTTGGGATGAACTGTTAAATCCTAGGCCATTACCTTCATGTACTTGTCCATGTTCTTGTGGAGCTTTGAGCAAGATCAAAATTTACCAACACAATGATTATGTAACTTGGTTCCTTAAGGGACTTGGTGATCAATTTGCAATAGTAAGATCCCAAATCATGCTTATGGATCCACTGCCTTCAATTAACAAAGTCTTTTCTTTGGTGGTTCAACAAGAAAGGTAGATGAATCTAGAGGCATCAAAGGTGTTTGTCCACAAGACCAATAATCAACAAAATTTCAAGTCACAACAACCTAAAAGGTCCATTGGTTAAGAAGCTGTAAATAGTCATGGTAATAATGATAATAGATTTTGCACCTTCTGTGGCAAGCCACGTCATACAATTGAGACTTATTTCAAGAAACATGGATATCCTCCAGGATACAAGCCTCAAAATGCTAATTCTACTACTCACAATGTGGTAACTGGTGGTGATGCCAAAGGTACTGAAGGTTCTAATTTACAAACTGACATGCCAAAGGGTACTGTTGAGCATTCAGGTGTTACTCTGACTGAAGAACAATATCATCAGCTAGTTGCCTTACTCCAATCTACCAATCTTGAAAAATCTTCTCACACTAAAAACCAAGTATTATCTCATCCCAACCATCATCATTCTGCTAATTTCTTTGCTTCACAAGGTAATCATTTTCTACTATCTTGTTCCTCAAACACTCATATATGGATAGTGGACACTGGTGCCATTGACCATATTATCCATTCCTTGTCATCTTTTACCTCTTATAAGCATATCAAACCCATCACCACAACTTTACCAAATGGTGCTAAAATCATCACAAATACCTCAGGCACAATTTCTTTTTTTGACAAATTAATTCTTACTAATGTCTTGCATGTGCCTAATTTCTTTTAATTTGATATCCGTTACTAAGCTTATATCTTCCACTCCTTGTTGCCTGATTTTTCAAAGCTCTTGTTGTCTAATTCAAGATGTGAACTCGTGGAAGATGATTGGTTCAGTTAAGGTGGTTGATGGCATGTATGCAATGCATAAACCTGCAAATTTGTTTACCCCTTTTTCTCTTGTTTCTCTGGCATCTACAGCTAAGTTTCATGACCTCTGGCACTATCGACTTGGTCACTTATCTGATTCTAGGATCAAGCTTTAATCTTCTCTTATTCATAGTGTGTGTCATTTTGCAAAACATAAGTGTCTACCATTTCCTATAAGTCATTCAAAAACAACTAAAAGCTTGGATCTCAATCATGCTGATATATGGGGACCCTTTTCTACTTATTCAATTCATGGTCATCGTTACTTTCTTACCATTGTTGATAATTGTACACGTTATACTTGGGTGTATTTGTTGCAAAATAAATCTGAAGTCAAGCATTTAATTCCTTTTTTTTTTTTTTTTTTTTAATCTAATTGAAACTCAATTTGGTGTTAAAATAAAATGTATTCACATAGATAACGGTGGTGAATTTAATTTGTGCCAATTCTATGCATCTAAAGGAGTCATTCACTAAACTTCATGTGTAGAAACTCCTTAGCAGAATGGTTTGGTAGAACGTAAACACTAGCATATATTAAACGTTGCTTGCTCCTTACTTTTTCAGTCTTCTTTGCAGAAACTCTATTTGAGTTATGCTATCCTTCATGTCGTGTACTCAATGAATCGAGTCCCTTCTCCTCTTTTGCAAAATCAATCTCCCTTTCACTTGCTATACAACACCATTCTAGATTATGAATCCTTATGTGTGTTTGGTTGTCTATGTTTTGCTTCAACTTTACTTGCTGATTGCAACAAATTTGATCTAAGGGCTCGCAAATGTGTCTTTCTTGGTTACAAAGTAATACTAAAGGTTTTATCCTTTTAGATATTCATTCTAAGGAAATGTTTGTCTCTTGAAATGTGTCTTTTCATGAACACATTGTTCCTTTTGCACATACAGAGCAATCTGCACCTTTACTTCAAGCTAATTTTTTGCCATCTTCTGATCTTACACCTCCTACATCCATTCCCTTTATTCCTCCTCAGCCTCCTTCTATTGGTGTTTCTTCTTCACCACATGTTGATGCCTCTTCCTAACCTCTTTTGCGTCACTCTAACAGAAATAGAAAACCCCCCTCATACCTACAGGATTATCATTGTAACATGGCTATTGCATCTGCTACCAATATCTCTCCACGAGGTACTTCCCTTTATCCCTTATCTTCTGTCCCCTCTTATTCTAAACTTTCTCCTTCATACCTACATTTTACTCTTGCACTTTTTGTTGTCTTTAAACCAAAATCGTACAGTCAAGCTATCAAACATAAGTGCTGGCAAGATGCCATGAAGGCTTAAATTCAAGCTCTTGAGCAGAATAACACCTAGGTACTCACTGATCTACCCTCTCATAAGTCTCTAATATGTTGCAAATGGGTTTATTGCATCAAACATAGAGCTAATGGTACGATTGAGCGCTATAAGGTGCATTTGGTAGCCAAAGGCTACACACAAATTGAAGGAATGGACTATTTTGATACTTTTTCACCTGTTGCCAAGTTAACTGCTGTCTATTTACTTCTTGCATTGGTGGCTTCTCTGAATTGGCATCTTAAGCAGCTTGACATNAAACATTCAACATAACACTCAAACAAACAATAATAACAAAAACCAACTCGATTAAGGGCAAAAGAGGAAACAATAACAACGTACCTCAAGCGGGGCGTTACAATTGTCTGTGTTTTGTTTCAACTTTACTTGCTGATTGCACCAAATTTGATCTAAGGGCTCGCAAATGTGTCTTTCTTGGTTACAAAAGTAATACTAAAGGTTTTATCTTTTTAGATAATCATTCTAAGGAAATGTTTGTCTCTTGAAATGTGTCTTTTCATGAACACATTGTTCTTTTTGCACATACAGAGCAAAGCTAATTTTTTGTCATCTTCTGATCTTACACCTCCTACATCCATTCCCTTTATTCCTCCTCAGCCTCCTTCTATTGGTGTTTCTTCTTCACCACATGTTGATGCCTCTTCCTAACCTCTTTTGCGTCACTCTAATAGAAATAGAAAACCCCCATCATACCTACAGGAGTATCATTGTAACATGGCTGTTGCATCTACTACCAATATCTCTCCACGAGGTACTTCCTTTTATCCCTTATCTTATGTCCCCTCTTATTCTAAACTTTCTCCTTCATACCTACATTTTACTCTTGCACTTTTTGTTGTCTTTAAACCAAAATCCTATAGTCAAGCTATCAAACATAAGTGTTGGCAAAATGCCATGAAGGCTTAAATTCAAGCTCTTGAGCAGAATAACACCTAGGTACTCACTGATCTACCCTCTCATAAGTCTCTAATATGTTGCAAATGGGTTTATTGCATCAAACATAGAGCTAATGGTACGACTGAGCGCTATAAGGCGCATTTGGTAGCCAAAGGCTACACACAAACTGAAGGAATGGACTATTTTGATACTTTTTCACTTGTTGCCAAGTTAACTGCTGTCTATTTACTTCTTGCATTGGCGGCTTCTCTGAATTGGCATCTTAAGCACCTTGAAGTAAATAATGCCTTCCTTCATGGTGATCTTCATGAAGATATTTATATGGTCTTACCTCCAAAATTCAACTCAGCTAATCCCACTCAAGTCTGCAAACTACAAAACTTGCTCTATGGCCTCAAACAAGCTAGTTGTCAATGGTTTGCAAAGCTTACTTCTGCTTTGGTGTATTGGGTTATTCTCTTATTCTCTATCTCCTTCTGATCACTCATTGTTTGTTAAGCATTGTTCCACTACTGTCTTGCTTGTTTATGTTGATGATGTTATTTTGGGTAGTGATGATTTGCATGAAATTGATGCTATGAAGACTTAGTTAGATGCCACATTCAAAATCAAGGATCTTGGTGATCTTAAGTATTTTCTTGGCCTCGAAGTGGCTCGCACAACTAAGGGAATTGCATTATGTCAGCATAAATATGCCCTTGATATCTTAGCTGATACTGGCTTTCTTGAATCCAAACCTGCTAAGACACCCTTTGACACTTCTTTAAAGTTAATAAAGGATTTGGTGTTCCTCTAGAAGATAGTTCAATATATAAGAGATTAGTTAGTCGTTTGTTGTATCTCACTTCTACACGCCTTGACTTATCTTTTGCTGTCCAATAGCTTAGTCAGTTTATGGACAAGCCCACTTCTTTGCATCTTCAAGCTGCACATCGTGTCTTGCATTACCCTAAAAATTGCCCTGCTTCTGGTATTTTTTTCCCTGCCTCCTTTTCATTAACATTGAAAGCCTTCAGTGATTCTAATTAGGCTAGTTGTTCGGATACTAGGAGGTCAGTCATAGGTTTCTGCGTATTTCTTGGTTCATCCTTGATTAGTTGGCGTGCTAAGAAATAGCCCATGATACCTTGCTCTTCGTCAGAAGCAGTGTCATGCTTTAGCTTCTGTCACTTTTGAGTTCCGATGGCTTGCTTATTTGCTACAAGATCTTCATGTCTTATCCTCATCCTCATCCTGCACTAATTTTTTGCAACAAGTAGTCTACACTTCAAATTGCCGCCAATCCAACCTTCCATGAACACATCAAACACATAGAAATAGACTGCCATATTATGTGTGAGAAGGTTAAAACATGTCTGATACATCTCATGCCTTGTTCATCTTTAGACCAATTAGTTGATCTCTTCACAAAGTCTCTCGCTCATGCTCCATTTCAGGCATTAATTATCAAGCTGGGAATGTTGTCTATCCATTCACTAGCTTGCGAGGGGCTCTCAACTAATCCTAATACTTAATAATTAATTTGTTAACTAGTTATTAGTTTGTTTAGTTAGTTAGTTAGGAGTTAGTTGTTTTACTATTATATTAAGCTTGATTAGTCAGTTTTTAGTTTGTTAATTAGTTAGGAATTAGTTGCAATTAGTTACAAAACAAACTCATGAAGCTCATGTATATAAGCTATATTTTTCCACTTTCAATGCAATGAGCTCATTTTACATTCCAAAATCCATTTCTTCACAAGAGTTGGTTCAACTGCGACTGTTTTTGGGTTCTTGGAGACGATGGGAACCCTTTTTCCTCTTGCTCCAAAAGAGATTTTTACACTCAGTTGCATTATTTCTCTGTTGTTCTTCACAGTTATCATCATGAATTGATTGATTAATTACCTTTTGATAGCTGTTAGCTAGCTTGATCTTCTTATTTGTGTATGTTGAAAGATGATTGTAGAATATTTATTTTTGTCAAACTTATGAATTGTGTGTGTGCACAACAGTTATGTGTGCACATTTGATGTCAATCCTTTTATTTGGTTTGTCTCATCTATTGTGTGTGTGCACATCAATTCTTAGTGCACACCGTTTGCCTCATGTGTCTTGGCTTGTTTCGTCTTGAGTGTGTGTGCACAATAATCTGTGCTTACACTTTTGCTTTAGACTTTTTGTAACCCGACATGAGTTGCATGTCTAATAAAGAGAAAAAGATTACATTTATTTTTGTCTCTTGATATTGAGGACCTTTTTACATGTGTCATATTTTCCTTAAATGGTCCTAGGGAATAAAGTTATATTTCCCAATTTGTTTTGTGGTCCAAACCTAAGGAATGAATACTTTCCTTATTTGGTCAAACATGGGTCAGCTCTTTGTTGGTTGATGTGGTACTGTTTTGTTGAGCAAGAAATCCTTCATCATATAATACTCTTTCTTGCGTAAATGTATCTAACCTTTTGATCTCTTATTTCATTTTACTCTAAATTTCTTAGAGTATTCTTTCTCATAAGGTTCAAGGTTCATTTTCTATTTTCTGCCAAAAACTTACCATATCAAACATAGATCTGATGACTACTGGAACATGGTTCCTTTGTTGATGCTAGTGCATGGCGTCGGTACTTGAAGCTTGGTGGTTTACAAGTTGTTTTTGGGTGTGTTCCCAGCAAGATGAAGCTCCAAGGATTTGATAAATGTTAAGCATTCATAGTGTGGTGCTAAGCCCAAAGTTGAACAGAGAGTTTTTTTTACTGTAACTTAGATCAGCTTTGAACTATATCTTGTAATGTGTTTTTAATTTAGTGGATTGCTTCGATCTGGACAAGGTCCCATGGATGTAGGCTAAAAGTGGATTTAGTCGAACCATTATATGATTGTGTTCTTTACTTTCTGCACTTGTGTTTGATGTGGCTAAAACCTGGAAACGTCTTAATCTACTTGCTAAATATTCTGCTGCACTTTAAAATGGGTTACCCAAAACCAAAGTGGTTTAACCAATCCCCAACAATTGGTATCAAAGCAAGTTCATAAGTTACTTCAGTAGATCTTTACCCATTTTACTCATTTGAGTTTGCATCTGAGCGATCTGGCTGGTGGGCAAAATATGTTATGTATTGCATTTTTTCTTTAGATCTGCTGTTTGTCTATGTGTGCACTTCCATTTGTGTGTTAGCAACTACTGATTGCTTTTCATCATGAGTTTCTTCACTATAGGTGGATCTGCTCATAGACCTTCTCTGTTAGAATGTCCTAACTATTACGTATGGAGACCTAGGATGTGTGCCTTCCTTAAGTCTATAGATGAAAGAGTCTGGTCTATGATTGTGAATGGTTGGACAGCCCCGATTATTGTTGAAAATGATGTGTCTAGACCAAAACCTGTTGATAGTTGGATTGCTGATGAAATAACTTTGGCAAATTGTAACGCTAAAGCCCTTCATGCTCTTTTTAATGATGTTAATGTGAACCGATGAAAGTCATAGCTAATTGTGAGCTTGCTAAAAATGCTTGGGATAGACTCCAAGTCAAGAATGAGAGAACTAGTACTATGAAACGAAATGGGTTTCGAAGACTTGTCACTGATTTTGAAAATTTGAACATGGAAGAAGATGAGACTATAACTTATTTTTATGGTAGATTGTGTGATATTTATAATGAATGTTTTGCTTTGGGAAGAACATATACCAATGCTGAACTTGTCAAGAAAATGCTTTGCTCTTTGCCCTGGAGATTTATGTCAAAAGTTACCACCATTGAAGAATGCCAAGATTTGGATGCTATGGACATCGATGAACTCATTGGCTCTCTCTAAACCTACGAGCTGAATCTATAACGATAGGTAAAACAGAAACTGAGCAAAGGTTTGGCTCTCAAACATGAGGTTGATCTTGATCCTTTTGATGATTGTGATTTAAGCTATTTGGATGATGAAAATTGTGCTTTACTTACAAAGAATTTTTCAAAGTTTTTAAAGAAAAACATGAAAAAGCATCATCATAGTGGTTATGGCCAAAAATTTTTTGTGAAAAAACCTTATGACCATCAAAACCTTGTATCTTTACAAAGAAATTTTCAAAAGATAAAGAAAAGAAAAATAAAGGTATCAAATGTTTTGAATGTAAGGGTTTTGGGCACATACAATCTGAGTGTGCTAACATGCTGAAAAAGAAGTAAGGTAAAGCCATGACTGCCACTTTGAGTGAAAGTGAGCATGCCGATAATGATGATGATGATTCGGGTGATGATAAGAATGTTTTAGCCTTTATTGTGAATCAAGAAGATGGTAAGAGTAAAGTTTCGGATGAAACTGAAGACATCTATGCTGAGTAGCAACAAGCATATGATAAGATGTATGACCAATGGCTAAAGGTTGTGAAAAAGTTACAATTTCTTGGTATTGAGAATGCTTTCTTGTTGAAACAAAAGAAAGCCTTGTCCAAAAAAATTGTTGCTCTTACTGTTGAACTAACTGAGGCTAAGGCCATCATTGATAATTAAGCTAAATACAGGTTCTCTAAAGCTTGATGAAGTGCTTGGTCAAGGAAAATCCTTCGGAGATCGGTGTGGTTTAGGCTTTAGTCCTGGTGCTAGCACATCAAAATCTGGCACTAACATGTTTGTGAAAGCCACTAGAACTCCTACTGAAGGAATTGTTGTGAGACAGGCTACAAAGGTATCAAAATTCATTCATATTTGTCATTTTTTGAATAGAAAAGGTCACATCAGACCCAAGTGCTTCAGATTCATTGCTTATTTAAAGAAAGTTTTTAAAAACCATAGTTTTGTTGCTAATGTAAATCATACTACTAACAATGATTTTTCTTCCAAGAGAGTTTGGAAACCTAAGGTTGATGTGAACTGTTTTGTGTCTCATACTTCTTCGCTTGCATTTCAAAATGATCTTTGGTATTTAGATAATGGTTGTTCGAGGCATATGATAGGTAATAAATCTCTCTTGACTGAACTTGAATTGGTTGGTAGTGGACATGTCACTTATGGAGATGGGAAGAAAGATAAATGTTTTGGCAAATGATCAATTATGCTTCCCAATTTTCCAATTTTGAAAGATGTTTTACTTGTTAATAGTTTGAAAACTAATTTGATTAGTATTAGTCAAATTTGTGATAAAGATTTTGTGGTTCAATTCTCAAAGAACAAGTGTCAAATCTTGAATGGTAAAAGTGTTTCTCTACTTGAGGGAAAAAAGTCAAATGACAATTGTTACTTGTTTTATAACCGTCTGTCATGCTTTAGTTCAAAAACAGATTCTACTAACTCGTGGCATGAGAAACATGGTCACATCAACTTCAAGGGCTTGGTAAGACTCTCAAAGAAGGAAGTAGTTAAAGGACTACCAAAACTTAAACTTCCAAAAGGTAATGTGTGTGGTCCATGTCAACATGGTAAGCAACCTAGGATATCTCATAAAGCCTTGTTAAATATCAATACCTCATGTGTTTTGGAATTGCTCCATATGGATCTAATGGGTCCTATGCAAGTTGAAAGTTTGGGAGGTAAGAGGTATATGTTTGTTTGTGTTTATGATTTTCTAAGGTATGCTTGGGTTGATTTTTTGCGTGAGAAGTCAGATTCGTTCAATGCTTTTCAAATATTGGCTAAAAGGTTGCTCGTTGAGAAGAGTTCTAAAGCTACAAAGATTGTAAGAATTAGGAGTGACTATGGAAAGGAATTTGAGAATGCTGATTTTGCTAATTTTTGTGAATTGTAGGGCATATTTCATGAATTTTCAACACCAAAAACACCTCAACAAAATGGTGTTATGGAAAGAAAAATAGAGTGCTTCAAGAGATAGCTAGGGTAATGTTTAATGCCAAAAAGCTCCCCATAAGACTTAGGGTAGAAGCTATTAATACGGCATGTCATACTTCCAACAGAGTTTACCTTATAAAAGGTACTGTTTAAACTCCCTATGAGCTGTGGAAAGGTAAGAAACCTGATCTCTCATATTTTCTTATGTTTGGATGCAAATGTTACTTCTTGAATGATAGAGAGAATCTAGGTAAGTTTGATTCTAGGAGTGATGAAGGATTTTTTATTGGATATTCTTCCAATAGCCTTGCATTTAGGATCTATAACATACGTTCTGAAAAAGTCTTAGAATCCATTAATGTTGTGTTTAGTGATGCATAAGATTTTTTTAGAATATTCTCAAGAAAGTGAAATTCAAGACATATATGTTTCTTGTGCGCCCACACAGGGTGGTGTGAACACTACTAAATCTCCTGAACTTAAACCTTCAGCAAATGTGCTGTCACCTACCAGTGGTGCTATAGCAACGGGATCTGCTCTATGCAAAGAATCATCTTTATGATGAAAACCTCCAAAAGAGAAATCAAAGAAGAAAAGATCCCACAACATGGGTTCAAAAAGCACATCCACCTTGCACCGTGATTGGAGATCCAAACGAGGTAATGGTTACAAGGAGGAGAAGACAAAATGAAATTAACCATCTGTGTTATGTTTCTCTTGGAAAACCGAAGAATGCCAAACAAGCTTTGGAAGATTAAAATTGGATTGTAGCGATGTAAGAAGAACTGGAATAATTTGAAAGAAATGATGTGTGGATGTTTGTACCAAAACCAGAGGGAATCAACATAATTGGTACCAAATGGGTTTTCAAAAATAAAACTAATGAGTTTGATAATGTTGTCAAGCTAGGCTTATAGCTCAAGGATATACACAAATTGAAGGAATTGACTTTGATAAAACATTTACTCCTATTGCTTGACTTGAATCAATCCGGTTGTTGCTGTCTGTTGCCTCAAGATCAAATTATTTCAAATGGACATCAAAAGCGCCTTCTTAAATGGAAAGCTCACTGAAGAAGTGTATGTTGAACAACCGATTGGCTTTCAAGATCCCCACAAATCTAATCATGTATTCAGATTGAAGAAAGCTCTCTATGGTTTGAAACAAGCCCCATGGGCCTAGTATGAAAGGTTGAAAACTTTCCTTCTTGAGCATAACTATGAACAAGGTAATGCCGACAGAACCCTTTTCATTAAGCGTGCTAACAATGAAATCATATGTGCACAGATTTACGTTGATGATATTGCGTTTGGTTCTACATCTCATTCATTAGTTTGATGAAAAATGGTTTTGAGATGAGTATGGTAGGGGAATTGAATATGTTTCTTGGCCTTCAAATTAAACAAATGAACAATGGCATGTTTGTTTCCCAGTCAAAGTGTGCTAGAAATATGTTGAAAAGATTTTGTCTTGAGAATGCAAAGCATGATTGGAAGTCTTCTTTACTTAACTGCAAGCTGGCTTGATATTTGTTTTAGTGTTAACCCAAAAGGCATCACCATAAACTCATAATGCCCATATCTGATCCGAAAAACAGTCTTGGAAATATCTGACTTTGTAACCCTTACTTGGTGATAAGCTGACCTCAAATCAATCTTTAAAAACACTGCTGCTCCTTTCAGCTAATCAAATAAGTCATTTATACGAGGCAATGGGTACTTATTCTTCACTGTCACTTTATTCAATTCTTTGCAATCTATACAAATTCGCAGGGATCCATCTTTCTTCTTCATAAACAAAATTGGAGCTCCCCAGGGAGATAACTGGGTCAGATAAAACCCCTATCTAGGAGTTCTTGGAATTGCTTCTCCCATTCCTAAAACTCGACTGGGGTCATCCAGTAAGATGCTTTAGAAATCGGTGCTGTTCCTGGTGCCAGTTCAATATTGAATTCTACTCTCTTTCCGGAGGTAAACCCGGCTAATCTTCTGGAAATACATCTAAAAACTCTCGGACTATTGGCATATTCTGAATCTCTAGTTGGGGGTGGTCACTACGTTGCACCACATGGGCAGTGTACCCAAAACACCCTTTTCTTAACATCTTTCTAGCTTTTATACTACTGCTTAACATACTCAACTGATGGCCCTCTCCAAAACTAAATTTATCTCCGTCATCAAGATTAAATCTTGCTTTCTTTTTCCGACAAGCCATTACTACTCCATGCCTCCCTAGGAAATCCATGCCCAAAATAACATCAAAGTTGGGCATATCAAACACTATCAAATCCATCGAGAACACCCTTCCATGGATCACTACGGACTCTCCTGGAAGTATTTCTCAGGTTACCACATTAACACGACCCGAAAAATCCATCTTAATAGGCTGTCTCACTATAATAGGTTTCAAATCTAGTCTCTCTATCATCCCATGCACAATCTTATCTCTCCTCAACTCTGGTGTGTTCACTACACTAGGAGCAAACCTTGCAGGGGAATTAAATCTCACAGAGTACTCTTTTACCGAACTATACCCCTGCTATAAACTAATAAATTCTTGAATCTTTTCTCTATCTGTCATGGGGAAAAGTGTCATCGTACGTTCCACGAACCTAAACCATTCATTTGCCTCTAATATGTCCGTTGTACCCCTAAATTTCGACGGCTGATATTAACTTGGCAACCCATAAATAAGCTCAATACAATTCGACACTATCGGGGGTACTGGCCTTTCTCTTTCTTCCCTGGTGGTTAGTACACGACTGTGGTTTCAACCCTCTTTGGTACAACTTTCCCCTGATTCTCTACTAATACTTGCTGTACAATACTACGAATTCTCACCTCATAAAGGGTAGGAGGTTCTGGCGGGTTGAAAATTTCCCCCGCACTCATCACATTCTTGCTACCACACTTGAATCAACTCACATAACTTATCTACTACTATAAGTAAGGAAACAAATAATCTTACAACGATCAGCTACGAAACGTCAGCAAGGCGGGAGGGGCACATTGTCAAATCCCAAAATCTTTGCTCTAATACCAAAAATGTATTGTCTTTCTTTCTAGCTAGTATACTCGTAAAATAACAATAAAACTTACTAAATATATATATAAGAAAATATATATAAACGAGTATAAAATTATGGGCTCATTTTAATTTTCTTTATACACAAACTTTAGATATTATAATAAAGTCTCAAAATAGTAACTCGACAGTTTTGCCCCAACCCTTCCACTGCGTGATGTTCCAAGTGACCGCATTTCACTTGTTTCCTGCAAAAACATTGAAAACAATGGGGTGAGCACTAATTGCTTAGTAAATAAACCCGTTATGCTACCCTTCTCTCTCCGTTGTTCACATTCTAAATTTCTTTCCTTACTAACTTCTTTGTTCTTTCTCGATTCTTTCTCTACTTCAAACTTCTCACGGTTCTTTGTTTCTTTCCAATCTCTCTGTTCTTTCTTTCTTTCTCTCTATTTTTTCTTTCTTTCTAATCTTTCTAATCTTTCTTTCTAACTTCTCACTACTCGGGTTAGTAGGTATAGTGCCATGCATAGGTATGATGCAAATGCATAAAATGTGCATTTTTCTTTTCTGTTTTTCTATTTATTATTCTATTTCTATACTTTCTTTCCACTCTTTCTTTTTCTTCTCTTTCTTTTTATTCTTTCTTATTATTTTCTATTCTTTCTTTCTTTCTATTCTTTCTTTTCTTGCCGATCAGACTCGGTTGAGGCATGGATTTGGAGCTTGGCCGTGTGTGTGAATTCTCTAATTCTAGGTACAGTCCTCATCCACATGCACTTCTAACGGACTGTACAATTCTTCTTTCTGAATTCTGAGGCTGCTCACTAAAGGCCGCGTGCATGTGGGACTATGTCACTCATGGGCTCCCCATCACAACAACCTTCTCTTTTTTTTTTTTTTTTTCATCTTTTTACACTTCTTTAGATAAAAATTCAGGTTTGAATTTCTTTAATATTCTCATTTCTTTCTATTTTCTCTTTAACACATTTTAGTGCTTTTTCATGCTCTTATGAGTATGTATGCATGTAGATGGTTTCATACTTATAATTCTTTCTAAATTCACATGTTTAGATGCAATAATGCAATATGAAATGCAAACATGTCATTCTCTACCATCTACAACTCATCTCAATATAACACATAATCATACTCAAACAAACACTTCTCTTTGACATTTCATCAAACAACTTATATGCACAAAGTAACTCTAATTTGGCTACACTTCTATCTCTTTCTTGGCCACCAAAAATTGGGAATAAAACCCTCCATATTTAACGTCAAACCTGTCCAAAATGTGCACTCCAAAATTTTTGCTTCAATTCTTCCAAACTTCATCCAAACATTAATCAAGTATCAAATATACCAACACAACTTCTCATGGATAAGTTCTAATCATTATTCAACACCAAATCCATCAACAATTCTATATATAACACACACACACACACACACACACACATATATATATATATAAAGAAAATTCTCTACACAGCATAACTTAAATCATACTTAGAGTAGGATTTACTTACCTTATATGTGAGCAATCCAACACCTTAAAAATCTTCTTTGATCCAACTCTCTTTCTCTTAAATCCTATGACCATAAATCATCAAAATTCAACAATTTAAAAATTAAAACTCACTTCTTGGTACAAAAATCTTACCTAAAGATGCTTGGGATTGAAAATCCACTAAAAAATACCCAAAATCTATGAATTTCCCTTGAAGAAGAATTGAAGAAATTGAGAGAATATGTAGGTGAAGATGGCGTGAGAATGAGTGAAGAGTGGCCAGGGTTTCACTCTTCAATCCTTGATATAACATAATATTATATTTAGTTTCCCATTTTGCCCTTGCACTTTCTTTAAAATTCCATCTATGTCCCTTACTCAATTACCATAATGCCCTCATTTTTATTGCATTCTTCATGAAATTCTATCTCTTTTCACTCTCCACAATTTCAACTAATTTTTAGTGAAAAGACCATTTTACCCCTAATGAAATTTTAAGGCATTTTATTCACAATTTCTCAAAATAACTTTAATAAAAATCAACTAAGGGTATAAGGGCATACGTTAAGTTACGTACCTCAATGTGAGCGTTACATTACATTTGTGTTGTTTTTAGTTATCCTGTTTTCATGTTTTGTATGTGTAAATCTGCAGATCTTAAATTAATGGTTGATTTAGACAGGTTTGCACTTGATCTCTTTTATTATGATCTTTATTCATAAGTTTAACAAATGGGGAGAATGTATAATATTTATTTTTGTCAAACTTATGAATTGTGTATGTGTGCACACTTGCTGCCAATCCTTTTATTTGGCTTGCTCATCTATTGTGTGTGTGCACACAGTTTACCTCATGTGTCTTGGCTTGTTTCGTCTTGAGTGTGTGTGCACAACGGTTTGTGCTTACACTCTCGCTTTAGACTTTTTGCACCCGACATGATTTGCATGTCTGATAAAGAGAAAAAGATTATGTTTATCTTTGTCTCTTGATATTTATGACCTTTTGACATGTGTCATAGTTTCCTTAAGTGGTCCTAGGGAATAAAGTTATCTTTCCCAATTTGTTTTATGGTCCAAACCAAAAGAAGGAATACTTTCTTTATTCCTTATTTGGACAAACATGAGTCAGCTCCTTGTTGGCTGACGTGACACTGTTTTGTTGAGCAAGAAATCCTTCATTATATATAATACTCTTTCTTGCGTAAATGTATCTAACATTTTGATCTCTTATTTCATTTTACTCTTAAGTTTCTTAGAGTATTCTTTCTCATAAGGTTCAAGGTTCATTTTCCATTTTGTGCCAAAAACTCACCATATCAAACATAGATCTTACGACTGCTAGAATGTGGTTCCTTTGCTGATGCTAGTGCGTGGCGTCAGTGCTTGAAGCTTGGTGATTTACAAGCTATTTTCAGGTATGTTCCCAGCGAGAGGAAGCTCCAAGGAGTTGATACACGTTAAAGATTCAAAGTGTGGTGTTAAGTGTAAAGTTGAACAGGGAGTTCTTTTTACTGTAACTTAGATCAGTTTTAAACTATATCTTGTAATGTGTTTTTAACGTAGTAGATCGCTTCGATTTGGACAAGATCCCATGGATGTAGGCTAAAAGTGAATTTAGTCAAACCATATATATGACTATGTTCTTTACTTTCTACACTTGTGTTAGATGTGGCTAAAACCTAGAAATGTCTTAATCTATTTGGTAAATATTATGCTACACTTTAAAATGGGTTACCCAAAACCAAAGTGGTCTAACCAATCCCCAACAGTGATAAAATAAAGATCTTGTTTATAGCATTCTTTTGTCCCAACATGTAGCTTGAAATAATCATACAAGCAATAGAAAGTCTATGAAACCACATATAATTAATACA
The DNA here is from genome assembly GCF_008641045.1 of Pistacia vera. Classification (NCBI taxonomy): domain Eukaryota; kingdom Viridiplantae; phylum Streptophyta; class Magnoliopsida; order Sapindales; family Anacardiaceae; genus Pistacia; species Pistacia vera. The sequence goes on from NW_022196334.1 coordinate 581,124, forward strand.
AGTATCGATAAATTGGCTGGAACATCTATAATATCACAAGGTCCATATTATCTTTACTACCGACCAATACATCATTCTCACATAAATTTTTAAAATTTGTAACTATCAATCACATCCATGATAAATATAGATGAAATAGAAAATACTCATAATTGACATAAATTTATTGGCTGATTGTATAGATGACATGGTACCAGTGTTATTTTAGATGATATAGGTTTCTAAATTTCTCCTTTCAATTGTTGTATTTTTTTTATATGGTCTTAAAATGATATGACGAGCAGTTAACAGAAGTCACTTAAAATTATTGTGTACAATGTACAAGAAATCAAACCCAAGTAGTCTAAATTCGAGCCTTTTAGTCCTTCCGAATTTTATACACAACATTCAACATATATAATTTTGGCTAATTGGTCTCTTCTTGAAAGAGAAAGAACATAGCATGTATACTTTATTATAATTTGATCTTGATTTTTACACTAAAAGAGATGGAATTTTATTAATAGGTATCCACAAAGCACCATCCCAGGACAATTCAAAGCAAACCAAACTAATTTTTCGAACAAGGCTTAGATCGTGCAATTTGAGTCGTCTTCTTAGATCCTCAGAAGCTCAGAGGAGAAAAGGATCTTAATTTTCTTCAAATCAGAGCTGATATTCTGAATGCATATGATTGGGCCTAATTACAGTAAAACCCTTTAGTTTGAAAATAGATAGAGGTCTCCTCTATCCCTGAGATTTTCCATAACTTCTGTAAAACCTTGTGAAAGATTTATAACAAGTTTCAGGATTTTTCAAACCAAAGAGAGCATCCGTAATTAGGCCACAACCTTAGAGAAGATCAGTGAAAATTTTCCATTTCTTAAGTGTTTCTCCTCCTTCCAGAGACTGCCACCCCAGAGAAACCAACCCACCTCCAAGTATTAACAAAGCTGATGCCATGCAAACCACAGAAATCATGAAATAAAATCTGCACAGATTTTGATCCCGAGGATTGTCTTCAATCAAGATATATAAATCCTGGAGCTTTCCCTGGAGAAACGAAACCTCATTCTGAGACTTGCTTGCAATCAACAACGTGCAAACTGAAAAGCTGAAGGAGATCATGATGAAAAACACGAAGAGTACAAACATAAAATGGAGTTCAGGAAAAATGACAAGCGATACAAAGTTCCCATTTTCGTTGTAGTAATGAGGAAGAAGCCATAGACTAATAACACATGACCACGAGACTAGCATAATTACCTTTTCCCATTCGATTTGAACTTCAGGATTTGATATAAATTTCGGATGAAATGTTTCAACTTCCATGATAATTCCCTGGTGGAAATGCTTGACAAAACTCTGCTCTCTATATATATGAGTTGTATCGCAGAAACGTTACTTTATTAACTTCCGACTGATTTTGTCAGGACAAAAGGGTAAAGGACACAGTGCAAATTCATAGGATTATCCGTCAATCTATAGTTTTGAGCTTCTAGCGGAGAGTTTGATAGCAGTCATTTCTGGGAAATTTCATGTGAAAGCTCCAGGCGGAAGTTTCAAGTCTTCGTTTATGGATCTTGCAGTTTGTTTAGTGGTTTACAATGTAAGGCCTGCGGACGACTTTGTCAGTATATGTTTCTTTATTACTTTCTTCATTATCCCACAGTACTACTCGATCATCAAAAGTCAAGAACCTAATTCACTGAACTGGAAAATTATTCTCATGGCACCGGTTAAGAATATATTGTCCCACGGCTACCACATTCAGATTGAGCGAAGCGACGTTTATGTTGTTGGTCCTCAGGTTCTTGACCATGCCCGTTCAAATCCTGAGATGGTCATTGAATTCCTTTCACTCTATCAAATGGAAAAACTGCACTTGATGCGCTTTTGTCTGGAATCGGATTGCGAAAATTGTAAGCTACAACTTGACTTTTACAGAAGGCATAAAGTTCAATTACGGGAATTATACTGGGATATGAGATATGCCCGCTGGAACTCGAGAGGAGAATTCTTAGTGACAACTGGTAATACAGGTAACAGTAACAATCTTGTGGCTTTCTCTGTCAAACTGGTACCCTCTCCATACTCTCTTCTGTTGGCAGAAGAGCAAATTCCAGACATCGGCGTTAAGATTAGTGTTCCATCCGTATGGGAGTTGCACGAACAAAGTGACTCCATGCCACCACTTCTGTATGAGATTGTCGAGGAAATAATCAGCAAGCATACATCAGTAATTGGAACTTTTGTTGGCAGGTCAAGGGTTTTTGGAGACCGATTCTCCTCACTATCATCTCCTACTCTACCAATATATCGTGATGGTCCGGATGAAATCGGTTGGCATTCCATATTTCTTAATGTTAGATCATTAATAGAGGATGCAATATCTCATCAAAGAACAGAGGTCAATAAGCCACTGTTTAATCGTGCAAGATCGTCCGAGGCATTCCTGATGACTGCAGCCCAGACAGGTCTTGCTTCTTGGGCAATTGGGTCAAATGGCACAGCTTCATTGTCAAAAAATGCACGCATTCTTTTGTATTCCGCAGTTTCTTGCAATGTGATCAGCTTTCTTTGTTACTTGTATGGAATCTTAGTGTTTGGCCGGCGTAAACCAACCGGACTTGGAACTCGAATTTTGACCGGAATTGGGTATGCTGCCTCCGTCTATGGATTCCTAGCACTCACTGGCATGTTAATGCCGGAAAATTTCATGCTGGGGATAACTTTTGGTGTCTGTTTAGCATCGCTTCCGGCTTTAGCTCATGCATTCATGAAAAGTTAAAAGTGAGTATCCCAGAACGATCCAGGTACGTAAAGCTCAGATTAGGAGAGATCCTTAACGATTCAAAGAGCGCTCGGATGTATATACTTTTCAGGTCTACTCTTGTTCCTTGCCAAGATGTGTTGTGATAGACTAGTATATATATATTTTTCGTGTCTCTATATCGGTTTCGGAGTATGTATACAATATGTGTGGAAAGAATAAAGCAACACCATGCTTAAATAAAAAAATTTAAGAGCTTTTTTTTGATATGGAGTTCTTAGTGGATCAATTAATATCGCAATAAGTTTGATCTGATTTGCAGAAGTCGAGCTTGGACAATGGAGTTATACGATTCAAGAGTAAGTATCAAGAAAGGGAGAACTTTTATAGGGCTTTAAGGTAGTTGTTTCTGCCTATTTTAGGTTAAAAAACTGCCGATCATTTTAATCAGAAGGTTGAACTGATTTTCTTTTTCAATTGATTTTTTATCTCCCCCTTCAGAACTTGAACAAATAGCAGCTGAAGGCTGAAGCAACCTGCTGCTTCGCCCAATCAAGTTACCAGCTTTTATTCATTTATGTTAATTTAGGATCTTTTGCATCTGCATTTGCTTTAATTTATGATTTTGTTATCTTTGCTTGATTTCATCCTTTGATTGATCTTCATCACGGTTGAGAATGGTCCTTTGATTTATCTCTGTGGGTCTCATTATTGCATATGATTTAACACTTTTTTGGTCTTTTTTTTTTTTGAGCTAATTGCAATTTCCTAATAAGGTATGAGTACATAATAAGAAATCGAATCAGGCCACAACAAAGTTGGGATTGAAATATTTGTGCTATATCTACTAAGATAAGAGCTAATTAAAACTTATGTAATCAACCTTTTTATATTGTGATTACAGAACTTGAGTAGAGATGGCAATGGGCCGGGATTAGGTATCCCTTGGCCCAGATCCAACCCCATGACCTTGGCTCGGGCCCGTTGCAAGGATGTCGGGTAATGCCCAAGCCCAGCCCTACAGGCTTTTTGTGACTCCTAGTCCCGGTTCATGTTAATTTTTATAATTTATTTTCTCATGGACAATCTTTGATATATTTTTCTTTGTCATTTATATTAATTTAATTAATAGTATATCTTGTTTTAATCGTTATATTTTTCATGTGTAAAGATTAAATATGGTGGACAAGGGATCTTGGGTTTAACCAAAATTACAATTGATTGTTATCATAAATTCATTTTAAAATCGTAATCAAATAAAATAAAATTTTCATTGACAAAAACTTGGTCAGGCTGAGCCGAATGATGGTTGTCTCAGGCCCGTACCCATCCCCGTAAACAATGGGTAATGCCTAATGGGTATTGCCATCTCTAAACTTGAGTGTACAAGTAAAAAAAAAATAGAGATAATAATTTAAATAAATGATAAAATTTCTCTAGAGAAGAAAATTTATGAATAATAATGCTAATTAACATGGTTCATATGTGTTAAAGACAAATTTAGCCTAACCCAAAATGTATAGTTCAAGTAAAAACTCACATTTTTATAGACGAGATAATTAAAGGACAATCTTAAAAGAAATAAGTACTTATATGAAACAATTTTATCAATTCATTTAAGTAACGTGTTGAAACCCAATGAAATAGTGATATGCATTCTCACATATGTCAATTTTTTCTTTCACCCACCCATTATTATGATTGATAGATAGTTACCCTATATAATTCATAAATAACCACCATCATGATGGTTTATTATAAAAACTAATTATATATGTTATTATGTTATTAGACAGTCTTAATAGGTCACCGAGGTAACGTGTTTCTCAGAGAGGGAGCCAAGACTCAAGAGAGCCAAATGACAAGAACGTGAGTACAAGGCAACCTAAGCTCAAGATTCCCGTCAAATGGGGAATATGCCTAAATCTATGAAAAGTTGACATGTGTCCATAAGTAAATGGATATTGGAATCTCGAGGACAGCTCTTATTAAGGTTAATAGGACAAATATGATAATTCAACCATTTAAAACCCAGGCCCAAGATTCCTAAAAGAGGCCCGAAAAGACCAGCAACAGCCATCATGCCACTAAAATGCACGGCATACCATAAGGTTATTGGCAATCAATGTTCTGAAACCCGGATAAGAAAGTGACTTAACCAAGTGATCGGTTTTTGGTTTGAACAGTCCACCCAATCTGAACGGTGGGTCAAACCAATGACATCAGCAACTATATATATTTATCTTTTCTCACCAATCACCTCATCTTCTCTTTCTTCTTCTCACCCATCACCTCATCTTTTCTTCATGTTTCTTCTTCTCACTTGTCACCTCATCTTCTTCTTCTCCTTCACCTTTTTTTTTTCTCTCTTTGTCCCTCGTCATCTTCTATTTCTTCTTCTGCTTCTGCTTCTTCTTCTCCTTCATTTTTATTTTTTCTCTCTCTTTCTCCCCGTCAACTTCTCTTTCTTCTTCTCCTTCATTTTTATTTCTTTTCTCTCTTTCTCCCTATCATCTTCTCTTTCTTCTTTAGCTTCTTCTTCTCCTTCATCTTTTTCTTACTCTCTCTTTCTCCCCATCCTCTTCTCTTTCTTCTTTACATATTAGATTTTCAAGCCTAGTTCCTTGTTGTTTTGAAGCTGAAAATGTCGAATGAAGAAAGAGAGATAGGATAAAATGGTTTTAGGAGGACGTTTGGTTCAGAGAATGTTAGATTATTGGGAATATTGGATTACTGAAAAGATAGATTATCTTGAAAATTACTGTGAATTTTAAAAAAAATGTGTTTGGTTAGTTGGTGGGTATGTTATATTAATATGTTTGGTTATTGGGAATAAATTGGTAGGTATGTTATTTAAATTACTAAATTATCTCCTTTTTAAATATTAATATGATATTATTTTTATTATTAATTTTTGAATAATTTCTTTTAACCCCAATATTTCAGATTTAGCTAAAACATCATTGTTTATATAAAACTTTAATTTATGACAAAATTACCCCCACCTCCTATTGCCGCCTACCGCCACCGGAAGTCTCCGAAAGTCCCCGTGAGTAGCTCACCATGACCTAGAGGCTCCAATATGGTCGTTTCTAGCCATATTGATGGTCGAAAATGGCCATATCAGGCCAGATCCGACCGTTAACGGCCAAATCTCTAACCATTATTGGCCAGATCTGGGTGAGATCTGGCCCTGGATCTATTCCGACCATAATAGATCTAGCCATTAACAGCCATGTCCATGGCCATTAACGGCCAATTCCATCGATCTTGCCGAAAATAGCCAGAATAGATCTAGCCATTTTCGGCTAGATCTAGCCTGATATGGCTGCGTTCGACCATCAATATGGCTGAAAACGGCCATATCAAAGCCTCCTGGAGCCTCCCATGGAATCTTGTTCTTTTTTAGGGACTCTAGTGACTTTTCGATGGCGGTCTGTGGTGGTTGGCCCGCTGTCGACGGTGGTGGCTGGGTAGCAGTGGTGGTGGTGGTTGGGTGGCAGTGGTGATCTGTAAATTGTTTTAAATATAAGGGCATTATTGTCCAAAATTTTAATTAAATAAGGGTAAAATTGAAATAGGATATTAATGTAAATTTATTTTTAAATAAGGGCATTATTGTCCAAATTTTTTACTAATAAGGGATAAAATTGTGACAAAAAAATATAACCCAAGTAATCTTAGAATACCTAAGAAAATGAAGGTAATCAGATTACCTCCAATATTACCAATAGTAACCACTATTGGTATTTGAAGATTATCTGTATCTTATATTACTTGACAACCAAACATGATAATCAAGTAATATAAGATCACGTAACCGTAGTAATCCCACATAACCCCCAACCAAACACCCCCTAGGGATTTTGATTTAGTGGACCGAATTTGCTACCAGGTCGGTTGGACTGGCAGTTTGACACATTCCGTCGGTCCAACATCGGTTTAAAACGGTCTAAATAACAAATCAAGTTTTATTGTATTAATGAACCGAAGTCTTAAACGAAACCTGGTCAGACTGGTGTAACCCGCCAGTCCGGTCCAGTTTTTAGAACACTGCTAGTAATATTATCTTCTTTTAGCCATTACCAAGCCGCTATGAGACTAATGTTACCAACAGTTAAGGTAGTAAAACCTTGTTCACACATTTTTTTTTTAGTTTTCCTTTTTCTTCTCTTTAAAAGTTGCTTGCAATTTTTTTTTTTTTTTGGTAACCAAGGTGTCCGAGCACGCTCCTTAACTAATCTTCAGAGTCTATAGAATACCCTACAAGCCTAAATGATCAGGTAAGCCACAATTTTATTGTGAAAAGTGACCCTAAAGTTTGAATCCAAAAACTCAAGAAATAAAACAAACCTCTTTGACCGCCAAACCAACCCTTTGGGTTAATGTATTGCAATTTTAGAAAATGTTTCATGCTATTCTTGTAATAAAGACTTGATTCTCTAAACTTATAATGTGCTGAGAAGGAGAATATTCATGTTAAAGTGTTAGGAGTTTTGTTCAAACTAATCAAACATTGGTTTGGTAATTTTATTGCTGGCTTCAAACATGTGAGTACAGTATAGACAAATTAGAAAACTGAAAAATAAAAGTCTGTTGATTCATATAAGAAACATATTACAATGTTGGCTTGGTATGATACTTTTACAGAAAATTAAGAGAAAAAAGAAGGTATCAAGTCCTTCGGAATATAGTTTTCTGACTCCTTGCAATATTGCCAAACCCTTTTCCTGACATGAATTTATTAAGTTACAAAAGATAATATTACATTATTACCCGTTTATCCAACCCTTATAGTAGTTTTTGATCAACTCTTGAATCGTGATCTAAAGGTTACGAAATAGATAATTTTATACTTGTAGAGAACGTATATCGATCTAAGATGGTATAATTATTTTTTTTTCTTAATTTTGACAATTAAAAAGATGTAGTTTGATTTCATTTATCATTATTTACATAGCACTTCGATAAAAACTCATAGCAACTTCAAACGCTAGACAAATCCATGGTGAGTGAAACGAAATTGACCATATATTGCTTCAACCAACTTGAGAAAGAGAAAGTTCTTCAAAATTAACCAGGACTAGCTAATTAGTCTTTTCATTGTAATCAACTTTGGATTCCTGAGTTAAGTAGCTTGAGAAGAAGAAGAAGAAATTTTCCTTCTTTTGATGAGAAACCAACCTGCAACTTTCTAAAAACAAGGCACAGGCTAGTATAGATAAAGCTGATGCCATGCAAAGAATTGAAACTACGAAATAACATCTGCGGATTGTGGCGATTTTCGGCTTGTTTCCAAGCAACAACAAGCTAAATGCACCGGTGAAGGAGAAGATGATTGAGATTACAAAGGCATGAAACATAAAAGGGTGTTGAAAAATGATTGTGGGAACTATACTTCCATTCTCAAAACGATGAGGAAGTGTCCACAGAATAAAAACAAATAAGAATGAAAACAACATAGTAATCTTTGCCCATTTTGTTTGATGATCAACTCTTTTGCTTGAAAGAGTCAATTCTGCAAAGATGTGAATATGGTCAAATCTGTTTGTTTTTGACACCATTTTTACTCTCTCCCTCAAAGGCTTCTTATATTAGAAAAGTGATTAAAGTCTTTGTTAGCATGAGGAAAAGAACGAGCAAATTATGTGGTTATATATATATAATCACTTTGGAGAAATCAAGAGAAAATCATCTCGGTATCTACAACAAGTTGATGTATTCATATTTATTTTGTATTTATATCTATTTTTTTCTCTTTCATCCATCCGGAGAAATCGATCTACATCAGTTTGATGTAGCATTGACCTGTACATTTTTTGTGTCGAAGACCCGTTCAAAACAAGGAAAGATTTACATAGAGAGGAGAAATTTTTTTTCTAGGGAGTTTATTGTGATTCCTCCTAGCGGAAATTTCAATCCATGTTTCTTGGCACTCAACTTTATTGCTTCGTTGTTTATCATGTCTGACCCATATCAGTGTTGGTAGCACTCACTTATCACAAGGAAAAGTTAAACCATTAAATATGATTCCATCTTTTCAGAAGATTCAAAACATAGAATTAATTAGAAGTTATCAATTTCGGAAACTGTAGATCTCCCAAGCTCCACCATGGTACAAGTTAACAGTACAGTCAAGACTTCTCAGTCCGGTCAGTTTCAGGTTCAGGTTCAGGCCTTCTGTGATGGCATAACTTCGGTTGGTCCTGACTCTCCTGAGGAGCTTGAATCTGCTGGTTCGGAACCTCAGGAGAAGCAAATTCCAGTCTCAGACGAAGTCACGCCACTTGATATTCAGCTACTATTTGAAAGTTTAGGAATGGAACCACCGTTTATTGATTCATCAGAAAGTTATCGGCGTAGATTCAAGCCACCCTACGTGACGTTGGTTACAATTGGTCTCGCTGCTTTGGCAATGCGGTGCAGCAACAGCAATATTTTTACTCATAATATGAATATGCTCTTGGATTTTTCTGTGATTTGCACTGTTGTTGGGTTTGTTTTTTGTTCAATTGGGAGCTTATTATTTGGCCTAAATAACAATCCTGGAGCTGCTGCAGCTGGTAGAATCACTTCTGGGATTGGATACACAGCTTCTGCTTATGCATTTTTAGCCTTAACGGCTATGTTAATGCCTGAAAATGTGATGTTGGAGATCAGTGGAGTTGCTTTTGTAGCTTCTCTTCCAGCTGTGTTTTATGCAATCTTCAGGAAATCAAAGGATGACTATAATCGAGAGCCAATACTACCAATTTCTGTAACCTTGCGTGGGAAGTACTCACAGCTAGAAAAATGACCCTCCGGCTCCAATAATGTGTCTTATATATATGACGGTAATAAAGTTCATATCATGTCATGTAAACATTTTTTTTTCTTCGATCTATTTTGACAATCATTGTAATTCAAATTTTGAAAAATGAATATTTATGTGACATGTTATAAACTCGTTGACTTCTTGTTTGGACGATGTGTTGTATGGTATATATAAATTACTTGCTTTCTCTTCTTTATACATTGATTTTAGATCAAGTAAAAGTTAGAAACTTTTGAGGGCTCAATTGTTTGATTTGAGCTTATATTTCTATTGATCTCTTTTTATCTTTTTTTTCTCTTTAGTTAGCCACAGCCCAGTGTCAAAGAAAAGTTATTTAGATTTGTTTCCGAATTTGAGTCATTCCTGTTGAGTAACATTTTCAGGGCAATGGAAACTGCTGAAGAGTAACCCCTTTCTCCGGAGAATGATGCTGGGGACGAACTGTCTGAATGAATATAATCTAGTGTTCCTTTGGTCCTGTGAATAACTGTCTTAAAACGAACCCTTTTCAGCTTCCCAAAGATAGTGTTCACAGAACTCCATTTTTCTTGTACTCTCTGACCACAAAGAACACCTCTCTTGCTTAATTCTGCCATCCCTCTTTCACTCATATGGCCCAGCCTCATGTGTCATAACTTGGTGACGTCTAAATCTGACATTGATGATAAAGAAACTGCAACCGCACCAATGACTATGACACCTTGCAAGAAATATAAACTACCAACTTTCTTCCCTTTCATCAAGAGAAGAGCACTTTTATTGGTCTTCATGACTCCACCTTTAGCTGTATAACTGCACCCTTTTGAATCAAGTGTGCCTAAAGATTTTTCTTTAAGTTAGGAACGTGTCTAACATCCGACAAGGTTCTGATAACTTCATCATGCATCTTTATTTGAATTGTTCATATCCCAACCGTTTTGCATTAGACATTATTCCCCATCAAAACAACTCCACTATCAATAGATTCATATGTGGGGAACCACTCCCTATCGGGACACATGTGGTAGGAACAAGCCGAATCAAGGATCCATCCATTCATCTTGAGATCCATTTCTACTATCAGTTACTAGGAGCAAATTTGAAACATTTTCATCTATAAAAATATCAGCTTCAACAGATTTTTCTTTGACTTGTTTATCTTCAACGACACTTTCATTTTTGTTTTTCAGCTTGTAACAATATTTCTTAATGTGCCCGCAAATTTTATTACTTCTAAATTTTGAACTTGATCGAGACCTATTTTTGCCATTATTTGGATTTCTATTGTAAGTTCTCCCTCTAACATCTATACAAACACCATTATCATTGCTACCAGTTGATGTTAATTGACCATCAATTTTTTTTTCCTTATTCTTTAATTTGGTTTTAACATCTTTAATAGAGATTTATATCTCTGCCATAAATCATGGTATCTCAAAAATGTTTGTATGAGGTTGGCAAAGAACATAATAATAATAGGGCTTGATCCTCATCATCAATCTTAACATCAATTCTCTCTAAGTCCATAATAATTGAATTAAATTCATCAATATGAGACTTGATAGACGTACCTTCAGCCATACGCAGTGTGTATAATGATTGCTTCAAACTAAGTCTATTGGTGAGTGATTTGGTCATGTGTACGCTCTCTAATTTGGACCACAATCCTGCTGCCGTCTTTTCACTAAGGCATTCCCACAAAACTTCATCAGAAAAATTCAACCAGATCTCTAACAAGGCTCTTCGATCTAGATTTTCCCAGTTTGTATCTAAAAGTTTATGTTTGGCCCAATCTTCATCTGTCATGTCATCTGGTTTTAATGGCCTTCCTTCTAAGGCAACATCAAGTCCTTGTTGTACAAGAACAACAGTCAGACGGACTTGCCAAAGACTGAAGTAGTTGTTATTGTCTTCAAACTTCTCAATCTTGTTTGTTACTGATACTATAGTGGCCATTGTAAATTCGATCAGAATGACCATAGCTCTGATATCAGTTTGTTGTGACAGACCCAACACCACAGATAAAATTAACGGCAAGAAAAACAAGAAAAAATAGTAACACACAATACACACGATAATTTATGGGGTTCACTACTTTTTAGCTTACATTCACGGGGAAAAAAAAAGAAGAATTTCATTAACAAAATGAAATATACAACATTTGGTGAAACTCTAAATCCCAAATACCAAATACGCCCAATATCTCTCACACATTCTAATTTCTCTAATTCAAGCTCTCCATCTCTAAGGTTTGTATTGTTTGAGAATGTTTGTTTTTAATCTTCCCCTCAAAATGCACCCATATTTATAGTGAAGGGAAGCTATTTCATGTCAAAATTTACAGGACAAAATAAGGGATTTGCAAAGACTTGTAACCACCATCTTAGCTTGAGAATATTGACTTTATTTGAGAGACATAAAAGCTAAGGCTCTGTTTGGTTCACACATATTGGGAAAACTTTTCTAGTTTTCTCAAAAAAGTTAACTTTATTTCACTTATTTTTAAAATAGTGTTCTAAATTATTCAATTTTCTTTAATCCCCCCTAAATTTGTTTATTTAACTAAACAACCCCCATTTTTTTTAAAAAATTGATAAAAACACCCCAGTAACCCAAATTTACCAGATTCCAACCACCACTACTGGAAACTGGCCGAAATCTAGTGTAATGGCGCACTATCGGCTGAATCTGGCCAGTAGTACACCGATCTAGTCTTTTCCGGCTAGATCCATGTTGGATCTGGCTGGAAAAGGCCAAATCTTTGGCCGTAGACAGTCGTCAACGACGGCCAAGTTATGGTCGTCGTTGACTATCAACGACGGCCGTATCTTTAGCCATCGTTGATGACCAAATGTGGCCAGATCTGGCCATTAATGGCCAGATCTAGCCTTTTCCAGCTAAATCCACGATGGATCTGGCTGAAAAATACCATATCGGCGCACGACTAACAAGATCGAGCCAGTCATGCACCGATAAGGCAACTTCAGCCACCCTCCGACGGTGGTGGCCGGCTGTCCGTATTTATGAGTGGATTGGGAGTGTTTTTGTTAACTTTGAATATTTTATTATAGGGGTGTTTAGTAAATAAATAAACATAGGGGTATTTATGTTAATTTTTAAAATTCTACATCTTAATACCCACCCAATTTAACTTTTTTCAAAAAATTATTCTAAAAACTACCCAATAATGAACCAAACGGAGCCTAAAATTTTGCTTCCAATTCAGTGGCATTAAATGTCTTCATAGAAGTCCAATTTCAAGTCTTTGAATATATGTGAATGTGACACAAAAATGTTCATGATATTTATGAGCCGTAGACCAAAACCATGTAAACTAACCTTCACTTTTTCTACAATTTTTTTCTAGGGAGTTTATTGTGATTCCTCCTAGCGGAAATCTCAATGCATGTTTCTTGACACTCAACTTTATTGCTTCGTTGTTTATCATGTTTGACCCATATCAGTGTTGGTACCACTACCACTTATCACAAGGAGAAGTTACACCATTAAATATTATTCCATCTTTTCAGAAGATTCAAAACATAGAGTTAACCAGAAGTTATCAACGGAAACTGTAGATCTCCCAAGCTCCGCCATGGTACAACAAGTTAACACAGTCAAGACTTCTCACTCCGGTCAGTTTCAGATTCAGGTTCAGGCCGTCTGTGATGGCATAACTTCGGGTGGTCCTGAGGAGCTTGAATCTGCTGTTTCGGAACCTCAGGTGAAGCAAATTCCAGTCTCAGACGTTCAATTTGTAGGGCTACCAACCATTCGGAACTTCCTAGAAAAATTTGAGGTCAAGCTATCTGATTTTCAGATAGCATTAGCAATATGTTTAGGAAAAGGACCCCTTATTGATTCATCAGAAAGTTATCGGCGTAGATTCAAGCCACCCTACATGATGTTGGTTACAATTGGTCTCGCTGCTTTGGCAATGCGGTGCACCAACAGCGATTTTTTTACTGATAATATGAATATGCTCGTGGATTTTTCTGTAATTTGCACTGCTATTGGGTTTGTATTTTGTTCAATTGGGGCTTTAATATTTGGCCTAAATAACGATCCTGGAGCTGCTGCTGCTGGTAGAATCACTTCTGGGATTGGGTGCACAGCTTCTGCTTATGCATTTTTAGCATTAACAGCTATGTTAATGCCTGAAAATGTGATGCTGGAGATCACTGGAGTTGCTTTTGTAGCTTCTTTCCCAGCCATATTTTATGCAATCTTCAGGAAATCAAAGGATGACCATAATCGAGTGCCAATACTACCAATTTCGGTAACCTTGCGTCGAAAGTACTCACAACTGGAAAAATGACTTCTTCCGGCGCAACGAACATGTTAAATATATATATATACATATATATGACGGAATAAAGTTCATATCATATCGTGTCATATAAACATTTTTTTTCTTCGATCTACTTTGACAACCATTGTAATTCAAGTTTTGAAAAATGAATATTTATGTGACATGTTATACTTGTTTGGACGATGTGTTGTATGTTATATACAAATTACTTTCACTCTCTTTTTTATACATTGATTTTAGATCAAGTAAAAGTTTGTGCAAGAATGACCCGAAAACCATGAATAGTTAGAAACTTCTGAGAGCTCTATTGTTTGATTTGAGCATATATTTCTATTAATCTCTTTTATCTTTTTTTTCTCTTTAGTTAGCCACCGCCCAGTCTCAAAGAAAAGTTATTTAGATTTGTTTCCGAATTTGAGTCATTCCAGTTGAGTAACATTTTCAGGGCAACGGAAACTGCTGAAGAGTAACCCCATTCTCCGGATAATGATCCTCGGGTGAACTGTCCGATATCACTCGGAAATCTCAGATCATTCAATCGAGCACCGTTTATGAGATATCCAGTGAGTTCACATTACAGGGGACCTCACCAAACTACTGGAAGAGAGATGTCCAATATTACAACTTTTCAGTGGGCACCATCAGCTTGTTCTGCAGTAATATCCCAGCCTGGAACTTTTAGACGATCACCTAAATCCAGATCCTGAGAGACATGACGACTTGTAATTAATCTATCTTTCTAATGCTGATAATCAAGTCCACATCCGAAGACCCTTAGTATAGTATCATCTTCATCTTCATCTTCAACATCATCTCATGCATCATACTCTCAGAGGGGACGATACCTCTTTAATGAACTTAACATCTCATCAGGTAAATATCCCAAATCCAATTCTAGTTTAAGCTTATTCGCCTGCTCATATCTAACCCAACTCCAACGCTGTTTTCTGACGGCGGCTTCCTCAACGGGCTGTTTTTTGTGATTAATTGAAAGGGGTCATTGACCATAATGAAGGTCAAGACAGATTTTTACCTTCTTTTTTTTTTTTTTTTAAATACTTATCTTAAATATAAAGAGCAATAATACTACAGTTACAAACAAATTTTACAAAGATTTTCATACAAAATAATGTGGTAAAAAATGAATGGAATGATGAATTTAATAAGTTTGATTTTTTGTTTCACTTTTCTATTTATGTTTTGTCATCTCACTTTGTATGAAAATATTTATAAGATTTCTTTATAAGTATAGTATTATTAAAATATAAATACAGTTGAAGTTTATTCGCCTGCTTATATCTCACCCAACTCCAATGCCTCATTATCATCTCACCTGACTCCCCGCTAGAGGCACTTATGTTCATTTTCCAAGTTCGGATAATGGATATATGAATCAATTTGAGGCCTATAATTCACCAGCTCATATAGTAGATATAACACCCCGGTCCACTGTCGGTCCAACTCTATCAATATATTATCCGCTCTGGCAGTCTGGATGATTCCATTCTAAAGTTCAATCCCTCACGGTTTTATTTTTAAACCTCAAGAACTCTTGCTCAAACCCAAAACGTGTCTTAACTATTAGAGGATTCCCCTTCTATTTAACCAGCTCAAGCCCTTCCTCCGAAGCGATATGGGATGTCTCAAGTCTCAACAGATATAACACCTCTCAAGAGTATCAGAGCTCAAACCACCATTGTTCAACTGCCTCAGATTCACGGAAACTATCATCAGTCCATCACACCTCCATATATGTATAATCAACCAACTATAGGGTACACACATAATATACATGTGTCTCATGATTGATTGATTGTGCTTAGATACCACAAAGGTACGGCTAGCACACTAGCAAATAAGAGTCCGGATCAATTTATAAATCTTGAATCGCTCAATTAAGTAGACATATTTTAAGCCAAAATTACTTGTATAAAACTCAAAAACAAATCCATACAAACCAGGCTAAAAGAAGGTAATAAATATTTAGGTTGTTAATTACACAGCCTTTGTCTATGAATTCGTAGCTCTCATGGGCATGTTAATGCCTGATGATAATGTGATGCATCATTTCCTGTCTTAATTAGCTTATGCATTGTCATCCGGAAATTATTTTCTGGGTTATTCTGAAATGCCATCAAAATTTATCATATTATAATTGTACACTACAAAAATCAAATATGCAAGAATACCTCTTCTCGTTAATCAAAATATGATTATTCATAATTATATCGACCTAATAATATTGTTATGCCTGAAAAGTTAGGATTGATGTGGACTCTCGTCAACCAGAGCCAATCAGAGTTTAGGAAGGTTTTATAACGTCCAGGCGCTACCACGTCGCACAGTGATGCAAAGGGTATGGTTCTTGTTAGTGTAGTAGGTGGGTGTCGGGCTTATGAGTGGTTAGAAATTAGCCACCTGCCCAAGCCCTGCGTAATTTGAGGATATTTCTCGTGCAGACCACCAATGAAACGCAAATAAAGATTTACACGGCACCTACCCTCTTGCAAACTTGTAATCATTACCTTGAACTCTCCTACTATGAATAGAGGACACCCCTCTCATTTGCGAGATTGGCTAATCTTAGTCTAAAATAGCTTGCAAATTCTCTCTCTCTTTGTATTTTCTCTAGATTATAACCTAGTTCGTTGCACGCGACTTGATTTTAACCATCTAATAATACAATAACAATAGACGTAGGATTCGCTTTTGAGCATCCGAACCACTTTAAATATCGCTTCTTATTCATTGTATCATTTCATGCTTTCTTATCACATATGATTTCTAAGTTCGTTTAACGCTTTGCACATGCGCTGGTGTCAAAATCAAGCAACAACAAATATCATTAAAAAACATAACTAAATTATCTATGAATTATTTTAATGTTAAACATTCTTTTGAATATTTTCAATATCATTGTCGTCAATCAAAAACTTATGAATTATTAAAAATATTTCACATCTAAAAAACAAAACTAAAATTTCAGGCTTTTCTAATAAGCTCTAATTTTTTTTTTTTTAATAATTTTTAAATATCAAAACTATCTTATATTATTTTAGAAAATTTACCTTCAAAAATAAATCTTATAGAGTATGAACCAAACAAGCCCATTAAATAAACAGCCAAATTACCTTTTTGACCCTCAATTTCCAAAAACCCAAAACCCCGTAACTCTGTATCTTCACCACTGCAGCCATTCAGCTTCATTCTTCAACGCGAGCAAAATCTAGCGGCTTTCCGGTCAGTTCTTCTCCGTAAGCTTCTCTCTTCTTCTCTGCAATTCCGTTCTCTTTCTGGGTTTTTTTTTTTTTCAATTCACAACAGCAAGTTTACGAAGAACCAAAAGTTTTCTCTTTTCATTCTTCTTGTTTAGTTGCTTTTGCTTCCTCTTTAGAAAGCATTTTCATGATTTTTTTTTTTTCTGTGATAATTTGTTGCGTTTATTCTTGTTTTCGTTTCCTTTGATTGTTTCGATTTAACCCACTTGCTTGTTTTTTGATGATTACTTTTCATTGATTGTAATTTCAATTCGTATGAAATTTGAGCTTGCCCTAGTTGTTTATTTGGTTGCTTAGAGACAAATTCTAGTTAAAAAACATTGCAAGAAACTTAGAAGTTCTTTTAATTTTTATTTAGGTCAAATCCAAGGAATTTAGTTCATGTTCATCTTCAAATAGTTTTTATTAGTTTAATGAATAATTTCTTCATTTTTTTCATTCTCTTTTATCGAAATTTTTCATCAACGCGTTATTTTTGTGGCGCAGATGGCCCTGAGAGGTGTGTGGCAGCTTCAAAAGCTGATTGTGAGCTATAGTGATTGGGGAGGAAGTAGCAGGGGCATCAGGTATGATATGAAGCTCAAACTATTTATTCTTAGGCCGATGATTTATCGGTGATACTTATTTGTGAAAGAAGTGAAAACGAAGATTATAAGTTGTTGTACTTTATGAATGGAAGCATTCGCTTGTCCATTTAAGCTCATGTTGGTTTTTCAATTTTCTTTTTGTTTCAACTAAAAAGTTTCTCTTATTGCATCTTCTTGTAGAATGAATATCTAAGATTGTTCAACCTCATCAATCTTTAGTAAAAAAGCTGTAAGACGGTTTTGTTGCAATCTTTATTTCATTCACTGTGAGATTGGTTTGCTATATAAAGTCACATTTGTATGTATGTAGTATCCAAACTGAAACCAATAATTTTGCAAGTGTTACACGCTATCACAATAATGAAGGAAACAATTTGCTATGCAAGAAATTATTGTGGATTTTCGTTGTTAGCTTGTAGGTTTACGTCAGTTGGGAATGAGAATAAAGTTACTGGTGAAGTATGTGTGTGATTTGTATTTGATGTATAAATGAGAATAGAAAAAGTTTTGGTAACACTAAGATGAAAGCAAACTCTAAATTGAGGGTCTTGTATTGTTTTGGTGGTCTCTTGGTTGCATGTTTTGTTTCACCTTCAAAGAAACTTACATCGTGACAATAATTGATAAAGCAAGATCTGTATTTAGCATGTCATATCCTTTACACATTGTCATGTACTCTTAAGTTGATTCACTACAGACCCCTCACTTTTGGCAGCATTACTAATTTTCTGGACTATCGGTTGTTGGACTGGCACCTAATTGAAGCATTTTTTATTACTAATATCCGTTTGGCCATGAATTGAATGTAGTGTGAAATATCCCCTCTTGAGTGTCCTTATGTTCTTTCCCATGCTGCAGGGCTGAGCTAATCTGTGTTATGTCAGCACCGTGACTTGAATGTTTATTTCTTATTAATGGCAGGGCATTTATGGAGTCAAAGTTGCCTGCATTTAAAGAGAGCAACCCTCAGCTCGAGGTGGTTACTGAACATATTCGCGGACAGCATCCACATTTGAAGGCCATTTACAGTAAGTCTTCTATCTCCCTTTTCCCCACTCTCCCCTGCAGGTGTTTAACTGTGCTCACAAGTGCTTGTGCGTTTTATCTCTCGAAAACTGTTTGTTCCCAGTTTCATGAATGTTTCTATTGCTACATTTTCAGGGAACCATAACCAGCGGGTGGTATGTGTAAAGAATTTGACTCCGGAAGAGATACTTCTGCAAGCAACCAGGCTAAGGAATGCATTGGGAAGAAAAGTGATAAAACTGAAGACAAGACATGTAACCAAGCATCCAAGTGTTCAAGGTACATGGACGACTGACAAGAAATTTTGAGCGACAAGAAAATTAAATCCATTAAAAGCTGTTTAGTTCATCTTTTTCTTTGTTTTATTCCTGTGGAAGATACTCTCCTAAGTGAATCTGCTAACTTGGTCATATTCTATGATTCAATACCTTTCGAAGATGTTTCTTTCCAGACTTGATCGCCTATTTATCGCTTTGAAAAAGCAGAACATGTGTTTTGTTATTTTCTACTGTGATAAATTATCTGCACGGTCACATGAAGCCAAATGAACAACTTGAGATTTACTTTGATGAATACTATGTGGTTCTGTAGATTCCCACCTGGAAAAATGTAGTTTATAGTTACATACTGGGTAAGCTTTTAATAAAGGCTGGAAATCATTTTCTTTCTTTAGTTACTTCCATGTATGAAATATCGACTTCATCTCATCAGTGGATCCTGCTGCATACACATGCTGTTTCCTAATTGGTAGATCGCAGGACTGACGAATGGCGCACTACTAGGTGTTGTTAATGGTCTCTAAAGCACTCCTCTCTCTCTCTCTCTCTCTCTCTCTCTCTCTCTCTCTATATATATATATATATATATAAAGCAAAATTTGACCAAGTAGAGAAAAATGAAATCAACCACTTATTATTTTGAGACTATTTTCCAATGTTTTGATACCCGGTTTGGCCTGGCTAGTTCAACCGGGACTTGGGGCTTTCGTCGAACGTATTATCACTTTTAACTATTCACCATAAACCCTAGAATTATGGACGACAATCGGCAAGTATACAACAACAATTATATTGAGGCTTGTGGAGAGGGAGTGTCGGTGAGTCCAAAGGTGGTGGAGGAAGTGATTTCCGATGAGTGAATCGATCAGAAAAGGCAAAAATCAATCAACTAAAACAATGGCTTGTTGTCGATGATTAACGAAGCTAACAGGAGAGAGGTGAGATGGGTTTTGATCAAGAGGTTGAGAGGAGTATTTTCGTGGTGATGAAGAGTATTGTCATCGCCAAAAACAAACCCTATTTTGCCTGAGTTGTTGACATTAGAGATGATATTTGAGGTGTTTTTATAAGATTTCAAACCTATAAGAACTTACAATATTTTCAAGGGTATTTTTGTCAAATTTCAAACCTATAAGGACTTACAATATTTTCAAGGGTATTTTTGTCAAATTTCAAACTTTTGGACACCAGTTTAACTCACCTATCAAACCAATTCAACTCAAGACCCAACCACTTTGCCGGTTTCACCGCGGGTTGGTTATTAAAACATTGTTATTTTCTAAGACATATAAGACTAAGATTCATCCATCCCACAATGTATATAACTTCCATAATATAGCATATAATATTAACGAAAATGTTACATGTCTCAACATACAGCTTTCTCCAGATACACAATCACAGGCTTATATAAGCAAAAATCATCTCAAAATTTTCCGGCAAAATCATTAAGAACGAATATTGAATGAACATCGTGATACAGGTTAGCTGCAGCTTCCTCTCAAGTCCAAAGCTACATTTTATCATGAGGCATTTCAGCAATACGACATTTAATCACGAACCAGCGGCTTTTTTCTCCTTCAGTTTTTCCCTTTTCTTCTTGTTTTTCAGAGCATTTTTGCTCATTTCTCTGAAATGATAGTGACGAATAATGAGCAATTTAAGATTGCGACAGCGTAAGGTATATAGATGGAGAATAAATATATAAGTGAAGAGTGTACTTACTGTGAAGGGCTCTCACCAAACAGCTATCATATTATAGAACCATTGAAACAGTTAGAACCACATAAAGCAAAAAATGAAGTGCAAAACAATAAAGCCAAATCCGTTACAAAGCTGTAGTTTGCTATACCTCGGCCTGAAT